>NW_010401067.1:17412-28001 GCF_000710305.1 Buceros rhinoceros silvestris
TTCAGCAGGCAGCTGCCAGCAAACCAGGAGTCCCCTGTGTGCACGGAAAATCAACGTCCCAGCCCTGTACCTTCTGTTCTGCTACGGCAGAACCAGCATTCAGGTCGTGCTGCTCTAGCCTCCTGCCGGAGGAACCGAACCTGACCAGAGCTGCAGGTATTTTCCAAGGGTCTGGTGCTCTGGGACAGTCCCAGCAGGATGACCCCTCCCTGGTGTTCCTCTTGTACTGGGAGAGGGTCTGGAGCTGACTGGCTAAGCTGCATCCCGGTTTCCTGTCAGTGTTTCCTCACTGCCGTGCCCAGTTTTCACGGAGCTGCAGGGTATAGCGGAACACGTGTTATTCCAGGAGAACACACAGGTTGCCTTTGCTTTATTTTACACTGTGCAGGTTGCCGAAGGTAGACCCAGCCCTGACAGCCCGCACCGAGCCCCTCTCAGAAGATAGCAAATGCTCAGTCATGGCTTAGCTATGTGGGCAGCTTGTTCCTGGGGGTTTTTAGTTGGTTTTTTAAATATTCTTCTCCAAGGAGCTGCTGGGGAAAAAGCCCATCCTCAGGGCCATGTCGGAACACTTAGCTCGGGTCATTGTGCCCGCAAGACTTTAACTGCGCTCTGGCTCCTCAGCCCAGCCCGTGGGAAGGGTTGGAGTTGGAGCCAGTTCTGAATTCACCAAACTGCGCAGCAGAGCGTCTGCTGCTGGAGGAGTCATTTGTGCAGCCTGATCCCGCTGAGTCATTGGCGCACGGTCGTGAACAAACACAACAGCAGTTCAGAAAACGCTGAAAAAGGCTCTTGAGCTTTTCAGAGCCCCAGTCTCTGGGTTAGGCAAAGGAGCCATTGGCGCTGCTCAGCACGGTGAACCTCAGAGGTGAGGGGCCAGTGTTCTGTGTGACGTCCCTCTCCTGGGGGGTAGACTGGGAAGGGAGGAGCAGGAAGTAGAGAAGAATTGGACTGAGACCTAATAGCCCCGATCGAGGGATGAGAGGGTTATTAATAGCCTGGGATTTCCACGGAGAAGGCGATTTTAATGAAAATACAGAAAGCTTGCGTCGCTCCTGACCTCGCCGCTGTTCCTGCAGAGTTTGGTACTTTGCTGCTGCTATGACGGGAATCTGGGGTGAAAGCAAGAATTTTCCCGAGCTTCCCTCATTTCCCCAGGCTTTCCTTGTATTGTTGTGCATTGTGCGAAGTTAACCCTCGGCACTCGCGTGATGTTGGTTCGTTGTTCTCGGCACCTCTTCCCCCAGCTTTACCCGTTCCCGCGCTCTTCATTCCGATGAAATCTCTGTACCTGTCTGGGCAGGCGAGTTCATCCTCCAGCTTCCTGCTCTCTGCAGCAGAGTCTCAGTATCGCGTTGGTACCGGCTGTTTGAAGTTCGGAAGTCACAAGAACAACATGCTGCCAGCACCATCGTCTTGTTCTGAGCCTCTCCTGGCCCAGAGGATCTGCGGGGAGCACAGGACGTTCGCACACCACCCCACACCCGTAGCCTTGCGGGAGGGGACTCGAGCGGTGCAGGTATCCAAACGATCGCGAATCTGGGTAACGCCATGCTCTTGGCTGAAGGCTCTTGGAGCACTGGAGTTCAGTTTGTTCTCAGAATTTCCCCTGGACAGCCGTACTTCATCTGACATGAGGGTTTTTGTAGTGTTGGAACAAAATCGCTCACCCCACACTGTTAACTCTTGCCCCTGGTAACGTTTGCCTTCTCTTTCTGGTGGTCTTCAAGTGTAGAACGGGGGAGTGAACATGCAGGTGAGTTCCTGTGGTCAGACACTCGCGTTATCTTTGCAGCAACATTTCATCCCGTGGTTTTATAATTGCTATCGAAGAGCATGAAACCTTGTGATCTTTTTCCTGCCCACTTGCCCTCCTCTGTTTGTGACATGATCGTTTGAATGACCATTCCAACATTGAATGACCATAAACCACAAAATAACCGTGTGGGTGCAGATTTGGGAGCTTTAACCGGGCTCGGTGCTTTCTGCGTTCACGGACCGGGCTGTGCGTGCCTGAGGTCAGCGCAGGGGTGTCTTAGCCCAGTGCAGCAGAGTACTGCTGCCGAATTCCTTCAGCCCAGCCAAGAGGACAGCAGCAGCCCGGGGTTGGCCTGAGCTGCTGGGTGTGCCCTGGCGGAGCAGCGACATACCAGAGTGACCGCATCGCCTCATCCCCTTCTCTCCCGGAGACCAGTGCAGGCAAGCAGACTGACCGGTGGCTTGGCAGAGCAGAGTTCTCCTGCCTCTGTGACAGCACTTCATACCCAGCACCGCTGTATGAAAAAGGGGAAATAATCTCTGGACCGACGTGTGCTTCGGAGAGCTGGTCCTGGAGGGGTTCTGTGGAACGGGGGGGCTGGGCCCAGCGATGCTCCCGTGTCGCACAGGAGCCGAACCAGCCCAGCGTGATCGGTCTGCCATACCTTGCCCTGACTGAACGTTCCACTGCCGAGTGTCTGTTTGGAAGAACAATCATTCTGTTCACTGTCTGAACATGCTACAAGGTGCAAGGTGAACGTTTCACCGTGTTGTACTTCCACTGGTGAACTGCTAGGTCTGCGCTTCTTTTCACAGCTCAGCTTTCAGCTGAATTACAAAGAAGTTTTGCTGTCTCCAGTCTTTTCTTTTTTTCCCCCTTTTATTTCCACGTTCTCTTTGTGTTAAATGTAAATAACCAATAAGGTACCTTTATTTCTGTTACAGCATTTTCTCATTCCTGGATGTGGTCACCCTGTGTCGTTGTGCTCAAGTTTCCAGGGTAAGAACCAGCCCCCTTGGGGGGGATTTTAACCGTCGGTTGGATTTGGGTGACAGTCCTCTTGCCCCAGCCTCCCTTCGCGTGTGGAACCGGGAGGATTCGCACCAGGGAGCTTTGTACAACTCACCTATTGTTTAAATTTAGTGTCCAGTTTTAACGCTGCAATACCAGAAACTTCTGGTGGCACCAGCGAAGGGGGACACACAGCTCAGATAGCGTTGCCGATGTCCTGGGCCCCGAGCAGCTCCCGAAGGGGAGGTGGGTGCCTTTGTCCAGGTGCTCTCCAGCCAGCCAGGGTTTGTTCAGGAGGGCTGCAAACACCAAACTCAGATGAGTCGAAAAGGGCATCTTGTGGGTTTGGTGAAGATACAGAAATTTTGAGGCCCAGAGATGCTGCCCAGTCGGTGCAGGTTGACTTTGCTGCCTTGGTGTAGTTGAAGGATGGAAGAAAAGTGAGTGTCTGCTTCGTTCAGGGCTGGTTTTTTCCTTAAGCAGCTCATAGCTCTGTGGGCTTCAGCTAAAGTCCGGCTTGGTGAAACGCCTCCAGCTGCAGGTGGTCCTGCCAGCCTCCTCCAGAGGTGTTGGTAGCTGCAGAGGAGGTAGACCCCAGCCCCTCTCCGCCTCGCATGGGAACACCATGGGCTTTGCCTGTCCGGGGGCTGGCGACAAGGGGGATGCGGAGGTGAGGGGACCTGCTGCAGCCAGCTGTTCTGGGAACCGCACCCTCTGCCTGGTGGCTGTAATAACGTGTTGGCTTTTACATCCGAGACAGAATGTTGTTTCTAGAAGGAACAAACTGTAACTAGGTCCTCACTGGCGGGGGGTTTATTTTCATATTAACACCACATTTACATTTTTTCCCCCGATAAAGGCATGGAATGTGCTGGCCCTGGATGGCAGTAACTGGCAGCGAATTGACCTGTTTGATTTCCAGAGGGATATTGAGGTATAATTAAGTGACATACAAACCCATTTTTCTTGTTAAAGTGTAATTACAGCCTAGAATGGATTAATACTCCCAGCGTAACCCTTTTTACCTTCCCTGGAGAATAGAAATCATTAATTTCAGTTCTTCTTAGCTTCAGGGAGTCTTTAAAGTCTTGGCAATCCATTCAGCTTTTGAAAATGGACAGAATTATCTATCTGTATCAAGACTTAAAGGCAGTCATCGAAAGAAAGTATTCCGGCTGTGTTCGGCAAACAGCAACGAGCAGAAGATGTTCCTGTGGAAAACTGTTGCCTCCAGACAGCAGGATCGGAGCTGCTTCTCCTGTCACTCAGAGGAACGTTAGCGTAGCACTGACTCAGACCTCTGTGGCTGGGTGGCTCTGGGACGTGGCCTGCAGTGGGGCTGTCCTTCCCTCTCTGTCTTTAATATCAAAAACTGAAATATAATTGCAGGCTGTTAAAGGGATTGAGGTCAAAATTGCTCCTGAAAGATGCAGCTTTGGGAGCGCTCCATGGTAGCTGTTCTGAAGCTGCTGGCGGAGGGCTGCTGGCACTGGGAGCGGATGCTGGTGTCGTGCTGTTCGTAAAATCAAAATTGCAGTAATCAAGAAAAGGGAAGAGGGGAAAACAAACAACTGCAGTTGTTTGTCAGGCTGTTGTATCCTCTTTAAAACGTGTTGGAGGAGGGAGATAGAGAGTGTCCTTTTAACTGTTCTAGACAGAGGTGTAGCCCAGGTGGGAGCTGGTGGGAAATCCACCTTAATTGTGGAGGAAAGAGTTAAAATAGTCTCTTGTTGTCAGCTCTGTATCTGAGCAGCAGAGCTAAGAGCAGGGGTAAGGGAACGGGCCTGTGGTACTGTGACTTCTGCGGGCTTGCAGGGGTCTGAGCGACCGGAGACTTGCGGAAGGAAGGTTTTTGTTCTTGATAATAAATCGGTTATCTCTCAACACGCCTGGAGAGTTCTAGTCCCATATAACTATTTACTTCGTGGAGGTGGAACGGAGCTGTCGGTGGTGCCTGCTTTGCTGCTGTCCCTGCTCTGCATTCGAGAGCCAGCAGTGCTGCGAATACAAACCAGGTGCTGCTCAGTCTCCGGTGTTTTTTTCATGATTTTAATGTCTCTTTGTTCACCACTCTACATAGCAAACACGTGTTCTTGCATAAGCATGGACGTCCCCTTTTAAAACAAAATGCTTGAATAGTTTGTACCTGACCTAAAAGTACCTGCTAGAATTTCCAATGTTTGCTTTAAAGCACTGTCAACCCAGCTGTTGATGGGAAACCCTCTATATAACCGTGTTATAATCCTCTAATTCAAGCCTGTGAATTCATTGGTTTGCTAGAGGAATCGCAGAACCACTCAGACCATTTTAGATTTTCCATAGGAATGTGCAGGTCCAGCTTGAGCCAGCACAGCTTCAGCCAGCAGCACCCCGTGGCTGCAGAGCTGCTCCCACAGCCCCAAGAGCCAGGGCTGAGGGTCCCCAGCAGCTCCTGCAGAGACCTGGATAAGCTGGTGTCCCTCTTTATCGTGGCATTAGGTTGTACCAAGCTTGATGCTTGGTATGTTTTTAGAGTGGAAAAAGATTATAGAAGAATCTCTTCATCATTACAGAGGTCTTAAAAGCCAACTGGTACTGGAGGAGCCAAGTGATGTTCCCGTTCTGTGGTGATCAGCCACGCAGACTAAGGCAGAGGGGAAGGTCTTTGGATTTCGGGATGCTGATCCAAATATTCTCAGTGGTTTTGGCGCTGGATGCATAGGGAAAATAGCTGGGTATGTGTTAGCTCATAGCAGGGTCTTTGGAGCTTCCACTGATTACAAATCTGAAACTAAAAACCCATTTTTCTAGAATTCTTGAACACAAACATTTGAATCTTCTGAGAGAATAAAACTTGTGGGCTGGTTCTGCCTCCTCTCTCTTTCAAATAGAAGTTTAGTAAATCCCTTCACAGTCCATTGACTGTGCTTGTTTTTAGATCTTGCTGCCCGTGTCGTAGCAGTGGCATCGCTGCCTCCGTCCTGCTGGGGCAGTCCCCGAGCAGCTGTAGGGACTGGTTCCTTGTCTCTCCATCTTCAGAAGCTGAATAACCCTGCCCCTGGATCCTTATCCCGGCAGGTCTGGCATCTTAGCTCTGTTTTACCAGAATAACAAACTGCTGTTGATCTGCAAACTGTTGAATTCAGCTTTTTGATTGACCCGGGTGACTTCTGGATTTTCATGGAATTTTTCTGTCTCTGACAGGGCCGTGTAGTCGAGAATATTTCGAAGCGATGTGGGGGTTTCCTGCGGAAGCTGAGCCTGCGGGGCTGCCTGGGAGTGGGGGACAACGCGTTAAGGTAGCAGGGTGGCTCCTTGCCGCTTGTCAGCGCAATGTAAAGAGTGGTTCAGCCCCTGCAGCCGCAGGGGATCGCGGTAGTTATAACTGAGGCCTTTAGCCCATGAGTCTCACTGAAAACAGCCAGAGCGGTAGCACGGAAGCCGGTTAAATTTATCTTTTTTAACCTCACCCAGTAGCCATTTTTCTCAGTTCTCCCTAAAATAACGCAGCTGCTGCCGCAGCCCAGGTGGTGACTGGCACCAAGTTAGAGGCCGTTGCCTTTAGCCTGGGAAATCCCAAGGCAGTACGTGGGACGACAGAAATAATGGATTTTATTTACTTATTTCGTTTGAGACAATTGCGTAAAACTGTGTTTGTGTCAGTTAAATGCTGTAAAGCTCCTGGAAGCCTCAAAAACACAGTGTTTTCCCTCTCCTTTCGTAAAGGACGTTTGCACAGAACTGCAGAAACATCGAAGTATTGAACCTGAATGGCTGTACCAAGATCACAGATGCGTGAGTAACCTTCCTTTGCTTGCCGCGTCACCCCCTGTTCTGTGTGATAGCGTCTCCACCCCTCGTTGGAGGGAAGGCCAGGCTTGCGTGTGCGGTAGATGAAATAATCGCTTAGAGAACATCGTGGGTGTCCTGGGATGGTGTATGACTGAACACATCGATTGCCGGGGCGGGGGGTTCTCCTCTGCTCTCTCTCTTCCAGCACGTGCACCAGCCTCAGCAAGTTCTGCTCTAAACTCCGGCACCTCGACCTGGCTTCCTGCACTTCCATAACCAACCTGTCTCTGAAGGCGCTGAGGTAGGAGTCGCACCTTGGGCTCTTGCGGTCGATTCCAGGTGGTTGGACCCACTGTGGCCCCCGGGTGCCTTGGAGGGACTGCCTCAGGCTGAGGGGTGATGGAATTCAGCGTTCGCACCTTGTGTGTCTTGGTTTGCTGGGACAGAGGAGGAGGAGGACTCATTAAAAGCTGCCCTTGACCCGTTTGTATCTATCCTGATGGTTATTAGCGATAGAAGAAGAATTATATTCAATTAAAGTCTTGGAGGAGGGATTTCAGGGGAGACAGAAGTCTTAGTCTGCCTTTTTAAATGCTCATTTACGAACAGTCAGCTCTTGGCTGGACCATCGTGTGCTTAGCGATTGTTTACAGAGCTGGGAGGTGAACACCAGCAGGAGACTATTTGTCTTTTTAAACTGCTTAAATTTGCTAAGTGGAATTGCCAAGTAATCTAGAAAAGGAAGGGACAGACAGACCTTGGTGGGAAGATACTGGGACAGAGAAAAGAAGGCAAAAAAAAAGGACTACAAGTAACAACAGATGCCAAGCTATTAAAAAAAAAAACAAAACAAATCAAGTGATATATGAGTGAAATAAAAGAAAATACAGGAAAGCTGTATCACAGGCAGAAAATACCGGGGGGTGAATCTAGACAGCAGAAGAGAACACAGATTTGAGAGAACAAATGAGTGACTAAATTATTTTTGTAGCTACGTTAAAATACCTTGAAGCCTGGTTTTTCCTTCTCTCGAGGGTCTGTAATTCCACACGGTCAGATCTGTGCTGCCACTGTCTTAAATACACAATGGCAGGAGCAGGGAGGTGTCCAAAATGGGTTAAACTGGTGGTCTTTTACCCTACTGATACCCTGCTTAGAGCTCTGGACACTGTCTCTGGAGGTGGGGGTGGGGGGTGCGGGTGTATGTCTGTGCTCCTGCGGGTTACACAAACAGGAGTTCCCTAGAAAGCAGAATTTCCTTCCAAGACAAACCCAAGTTTTCAGCCTCTTCTCTCGCCTCCAAAGTGAGGGGTGCCCGCTGCTGGAACAGCTGAACATCTCCTGGTGCGACCAAGTGACCAAGGACGGCATCCAGGCGCTGGTGAGAGGCTGCGGCGGACTCAAAGCCCTGTTCCTGAAGGGCTGCACACAGGTATGGCCCCACGGGGAGCCCCAACAGCTGCCTTGGTGCTGCCCTAACTGAGAGCGGTGTGGGTTTTTCTATGTCCAGAGATGTTAGGTTCCTGCAATCGCTCACAGTCTGCTGGAAATTAACGGCTTTTATTGAAATTCTTTAGTAGCTTTGAGCTTGGCAGGGAGAGAGGGACAGTGAACAAATGGCACATCCAGCTGTAGAGTCATTCTTCTTTTCTCCCTTTGGGAACACGTTGAGCAAACGTTTTTTGAAGAGGAGATGAATTTGTTATTTGTGGCCAGACCCATCCGTTTGGCTCAGCAGCTTGTTAAAAGCGTGACAGTACTTCATCCGCACTGGTGGAGGAACTTCTGCGTGTCGTTTGGACCTTCTAGATGGTCAAAGAGAATCTTCATCTTTCTTCACTGTCTTACCTGGCAAATCATTGAAAAGTTTGGGTTAAAGATTGCCCTCTATTACAACTCAGCGAAGGAGTTACAGCGGTTATGAGCTGGGGCGTGGGAGTATCAGCACTGAGCGTTACGGCTCTAATGAGCCAGAGCCCCTGGCAAAGGCACCTCACAGGGAACGTGGGGCTAATCCTTTCTGCAGACCGATGGGCTTGGAAGGAGCAAACGCATGTCTCGCATTTTGTCCTTGTAAAAAGAGAGTAAAACTGACCCCACAGGAGTTGAAACCTGTGACCCAGGGACTCCCGAGCATTCAGATGCCCCAAGGCAGGCCTGGAACGTGACCTGTGAGGTCCTCGTGCTCGAACATTGACAGCGCTTACTTGTCTTGGATTTGGTTTTATTCTTGGGGACAGGGATTCCTTAAGTGCGAGTCAGTAAGTGCCACTTTTGCCTGCTGTGTGTGGATAAACTGCTCTATAGGGTTTTTGAGAAATAAAACCATACTTCTGCGTGTGGCCGCACAGCCCGGAGCAGTTCCTACAATAAGCGAAGCAGTGATGCCCTGGCTCTGTCCCGGAACAGGAATATCTGTGTGTGCACGAGAGCCCCACTCCAAGAGCTGTAGGCAGCAGGTTTTTTTCACGTTTACACCGCTGCCAGGGGTTTAGTGCGTGAGGTGGGTGTACGTGGCTGTAAAACTGACTCCGTTCAAGCCTCAGCAATCAGCCTGTTCTGAGGATTCAGGTCACAGAAACAGCTTGAGTTTCTAGTAATTTACGGAGTTGTGAGTAATACTGATGGCAATACATCCTTGTTATCAATTACTCACCATCTGTTCTCCTACATTTAAGAATAGGAGGCTTTTTATCATCAGAAAGCAACCTGGGTATGTTTGTGCTCCTCACACTGAAATAAGACTCTTTTTTTTGAGTTCCAGCATTGCGCCACGAACACGCTACGGGCCCTCGCTAGTGAAGCATTCCCTTAATTCCTGTAAAGAGTTTCTGATCTCGCTGCTTGCTGCATTAGTTACGCGTGTTTGATCAGATCAGCTTTCCTTTAAATCAGTAACTTGCTGTTGTGGGTCTTTGAACTCTCTTCCTGAGATGGGAAATCAAAGGCACGTGCTCAGTGCTGTGTGTGAGGCTGCGGTGCCTCACCCTCCCCGCCAGGTACCCGACCACAGACATTCGTGTTCTCAAAGCTTGATTTTGAAGATTGCTTTGGGTATCAGCAGGTTGCTCCAATCTCTGAATTTCTCTTTCCAGCTGGAGGATGAAGCTCTGAAATACATTGGTGCACATTGTCCTGAACTGGTGACTTTAAACCTTCAAACATGCTTAGTAAGTAAAGCTTCCGCTGCGGCCCCCGCCCAGCCATCGCCGCACGTTTAGAGCCGTCCCTGAGCAGAATGTTCTGATGCAGAAACTGCTCCAGCCCCGACGCAGCATCGCTGTGCAGACAGGGCGACTCTAAATTTATCAGGCTTCTAAAAATAGCTGAGGAAAACCAGCTTTTTAGGAGCACTCAGTGAGGTTAACAAGCCCCCTAAAGAGAATTGTAGCCTTCGCATCGGCGCAGTTGTGTGACTCTCTGCCCTGCCCACGGGGCTTCTCAACTCTTCTGCAGGACTAGCTGGAAGAATTCTTTCCCTGGGGGTGGTTGAGCCAGGCGGTTCTCCCGCACTGCCCGTCAGACTGAACCCAGGGCAGGTCCCCTGCACAGCAGGGCTCTAAACCGGTTCTTCCGCAGTGCCAAAAATGTACATTTATGCCAAAAAAAGAAATTGGAATGTACTCTCGGCACATACCAGCGTGCAGTTGGTCTGACGCAGGGAGCGACTGGGCAGTCTCTTCTGTTTCCAGGGAAGCGGGCAAGGCGTGCTTCCCAGTGCCCTCCCCTTTCCCAGCCCTGCGGAGGGAGCAGCTTCTCCAGTTGCTGGACTGGCCAGAGACTGCTGCCCGTCCACCCGAGACAGGGGGCTTGCAGAGGAGTCGCTGAGCTGCCGTGTCTGGGGTCTAGGGGAGAGGCAAACAGGCGGACGGGAGAAGAAAACGAATCAGGCTCTTGATCACCTTGGCTGAAAATCCCCAGTTCTGCTCCGTTTGTTCTGTCTGGCTCCAGAACTCAGCCGCGCCAGCCCCCAGCCTGGCTCTGGCTGCCCTAAAAGGAGCAATGCCAGCCCCGGGGTCAGTGCTTTGCTGTGGGAATTGAACCTGCC
>NW_010401067.1:28263-31309 GCF_000710305.1 Buceros rhinoceros silvestris
CGCTGCTCTCGATCCCGCGTGGCTCCTTGCCCCAGCCCCACTGCTCCCAGCCCCCTGTGCTCTTGCTGATGGTGGGGAGGCAAATGGAGCAGGTTTGTGCGCTGTCGCCAGCCCAGAGCAGAGCCACGGGGCTGGACAGACCCTCTGTCCAGGGTCGCTGGAGCCACGGGGGTGCTCAGCGTGGTCTGGGCTGTAAGCCTGGCTCCTGCCCTTCAGGGTCTGGTCCCAAACCACAGAAGTGTGTTTTTAAAGGGCTGTTGATGACAACAACCTGCTGCCTGTCTGTGTTGGGTGCTCCCTTGTCTTGAGGTTCAGCCAAGGTCTTTACGAGCGAGGGCTGCCAGGGAAGGCAGGAGAGCGCGCCTAGGCCAGCTGCTCCCGTGCCTTCGCCCACCGCTCACGTCGCCGGCTCAGGACCAGTTCCCTGCATGTGGAATCACTTGCCGAATGTTCACAAGTTGCTTCCGTGGGGCTTGTCCTGTTTCAGCTGCTCCAGTGAAACAGCTGAATGCGTTTTGGGGTTGAAAGACGCGTGACTGGGCCCCAGTGAAGTGCCTGGCTGGAGGTCTGAGCAGGGAGGTACGCGGTGCCTTGCACCCCCACCTGCGTCGTTATGGCTTGTGATGATGTTATTGTTTTTCTTGTAGCAAATAACAGATGATGGTCTCATTACAATATGCAGAGGATGCCACAAGTTACAATCCTTGTGTGCCTCAGGCTGCTCTAACATTACAGATGCCATCCTGAACGCCCTGGGACAGAACTGCCCACGGCTCAGGTGAGTTCCCCACGCTCCAGTGACCCGCCGGGTGTTGAACAGGGGATCCCAGGGACGCGGTCAAGTCGTGTCTGAGCCATCCAAAACCTTTCTGAAAGGGCTCGTTTGATCACACAGTGTGTGCTGTGGGGTGATCGTAGCTGTACCCAAACTTCTGGTTTCTAAACTGGTGCGAGCACAGAACTGGTAAGAGAGCTCGGTGTGGTACTGGTGACCACTGCCCTCTGCTCCCCCGAGCAGCAGCTCCTGCACCACTGTTCTCCTACAGAAACCACTGGAGGGTCAAGTTACCTTTGTCTGGGTACCAAAACCACATTGAAATGACTCTGTGTCCTCTTGACATGGGATGTTAGCGGGTTTTTTGTTAAAGATGGCATTTGTGCAAACTCTCTGCTTGACGGAGTGAGCTGCCAGCGACAGCTCTGCCAGGGCGTGCGCTTTTTTAATTGATTTTTTAAGACTTTTTATTAGGACAGATTTTTTTCAGGAAGACTTTGCTGTAATTCAGAAAACAGCCAGGGGCAGAAAGAAGAGACAGTTTTACTCTCTGACATCTGTCACAGCCGAGTGGCTTGTGTTAAATGGTGTAAAATAGAGCCTTCCAGGGGAAAACGAAACACAACCGCTCCCAGTGCTGCCCCATTTAATGGGTTACCGGTACCAAGTGCAGCATACCGGAGTTTGGAAACCGGGTCTGACAGGGGAAGGTAAAACACCGCTTTGGTTCCACGTGGTTTCGGTGTTTCTGTTCAGCTGCAGCTGTACAGCGTTAAGCTCCGCAGGTAAAACGGGTGCTGCCCTGCAGGGAGGCTGGCTCCTTTTCTGGCGAGGTCGATATGGGGGGATCCTCTGGAGAGCTGCAGCAACTCGGCCAGAAGCTTGTGTGTCATCACAGAGCTGTTTGCCTCCCAGCCGACTCAAACTCTTCTCTTGTGGTGTTAAACACTCTCAGGCTCCTCTGCCAGTCGTCGTCTATTTTTTGTGATGAGATGAGATGAGATCTGTGGCTGGGGTGGGAACCGGAGATCACTCGGTGTCCAGCACAGGGGGTTCTGAGGGCACCTTAGCCCCGCGTTTGTCGGATGAGCCCTCCTCGCCTCGCAGCGGGGCGGACTGGCTGACCTCGCAGCTCGCTCTCCTTTCCTTTCGCCGAGACCTCTGCTCTGCTCCTCCGACGGGTGGATGCTCTGCGCAAAGCCTCCTCTCGGGGAGCGCAGCCTAAACCGGGTCAGACTTTTCTGGGTTGCTGGAAGCTTTTAATGAAACGCTCTGAAAAGCAAAATGACTCCACCGCGGTTATTATGAATTCTTTCTGTGCAGAATATTAGAAGTGGCGAGGTGTTCTCAGCTGACAGACGTGGGCTTCACCACGCTGGCTCGGGTAAGTGCTCCTCTCCTCCTCCGTCAAGGACCTGCGCTTTCTTGTCACGGTAGAGGTGAACAAACAGCAGCTCTCTCTTGAACGTCGGGTTTTGTCACGCTTTTGATCCCTTAAGTAAAATCACTTCACAGAATTAGTTCTGCTCTAACTCAAACCATGTCTAGCTGAGTTTATGTTTGCTGCCTGAACTTTGCACTTAGTTTGTGTGTTCGGTCTGTTTGTTCCTAGAACTGCCACGAGCTTGAAAAAATGGACCTGGAGGAGTGTGTCCAGGTAGGAGGTGCCACCCCTGGCTGCTTCTCTTTTAGCACAGTCGCAGCAGTGTGAAAAGGTGGTGAAATAGCAGTCGATTGTCAGCAGAGGAGAACTTGGTGTGGAATCCGGAGCGAGATGGGATGTATTTGGATAAGGAATCACAGCCTTTGTAGTTTCGTCCTTTGTTCGTATTTCGTAGTAGTGACTGATGCTGTGAACAGTGATCTCTAACAGGAACAGATGAGTCCTGAAGGTCACGTCACAGATGTGTGAACTGCGACCCTGGGCCCTGGGTAGCGTTTACTGTGAGAATAGTTGAATTTGCTCAAGATCCCGTGAAACATCTCTGTCCCTAAGGGTGGCTTTGAAACCGATTCGGCCCAAGGCAGTGAGGTGACAGGGTTTGGCTTCCTGCCATGCGAGCAGCGCGACCACTGTGTCCCGAACTTCCTGCTGCTGACAGGGCAGGAGCGCAGGAGGTCGCAAGAGGAAATTACAGTAGTCCAGACAGGAAGTGATTTAAAATTAACCCAAAAAGGAAGAAAAGTTGGGCTGTGTCCTTGGCCAGACCGACTGAACAAAGACCCCCCAGCGAGGTCCTTTGTGAGGGCGTTCAGTTCAGAAGCCGTTGT
>NW_010401067.1:31478-32800 GCF_000710305.1 Buceros rhinoceros silvestris
AATTACAGTAGTCCAGACAGGAAGTGATGTAAAAGTAACCCAAAAAGGAAGAAAATTTGGGCTGGGTCCTTGGCCAGACCGACTGAACAAAGACACCCCAGCGAGGTCCCTTGTGAGGGCGTTCAGTTCAGAAGCCGTTGTGTCGAGTCTCTGCCTAGAGAGGCACAATTCAGCAGCTCACCGAGGGGTTCGAACACCTCGGCTGCTGCTGAGACAAACATTCAGGAGACCAGTGGGGGTGGAGAGGTCTGCTCACGCACTTTGCTTCATCGTGAGCTGGACTCGTGAGAGCTGCTCGTGGAAGTGCAAAACACCAGCAGTTCCTCCGCCTTAACAGTCCTTTAAGGACGAGAGTTGTTTCCAAAAGGGAGTGGAGGAATCTGTACATCGTAAATTTGGTCACGCAGGAGACGAGTCCCCAAGGGGCTCAGGAGAGTGACTGCGGGGAACGGTGTCGTGGATCCGGCAAAGTTCTCACTTTCTTCCGTAGGCAGAAAAGTCCTTGTGCAAAGCTCGCGGCATGAAAAGGCTTTCTGTGTTCTTTGCAGATCACAGACAGCACGCTGATCCAGCTGTCCATACACTGTCCGCGCCTTCAGGTTCTGGTGAGTGGTACAAGAGACCTTCAGCAGTTTCCTTCCATAAACAAAGGGGTTTTCAGCCCTGCCGGTGGGGATTCATCTCTTTGACTTCATAGACGCATTGCGAAGGCTTGGAAGAATTCGGCCAGAAGCCTGACCCTGCAGAACCTATTGTCCCTCCCCTGCTGCTGGCGTTAGCCACACACCAGGCCCCCCCTGCTGCCTGAGGACGCCAGATGCTCTGGTCCCGGCCTCTGGCTGTCCCCGACCCTTCCGCCAAGCAGGCTGTCAGAGGAGACCCAGCCCCTCTCACCCATAGTGAATTCCTCAGGAATTTTTGGGACATGACCCCTCCCAAAAAAAATGCACCAAGCGGGTGACGTTCTGTTTCTGCTGGTTCTTGGACGCAGTGGCGGGGTCCTTCCCGTGATGTCTAAGGCCATGGGTTCTGCAACGGTGCTTTCTTTGATAGCAGAGGTATTTGTGCCATATCTTTACTGTCCTGGCCCTGTTGGTCTCCTCTTCCAGCAGCTGCCTTTCCTGTCACACTGCAGCTGCGAGTCTGCCCCTCTCAGGCACGTTAGTGCCTCCAGTCTGGAGCACCGTGGTGGCTCCAGTGCCAGCTGAGAGGCTGGAGCCCCATCCAAAACACCGGTGTGGAAACCGGTGAAACCTGTGAAACGTGGGCCGTCTTCTCTCGTCCCGCCGTGTCCCCAGCAGGGCACAGGGGCTGATCACCGC
>NW_010401067.1:33206-35871 GCF_000710305.1 Buceros rhinoceros silvestris
CAGAGCGGTCACTGCTGTGTCCACAGAGCAGCAGCAGGCTGGAGCGGAGGAGCCCCAGTGCGCCATCGCAGTGACAGTGCCCTGCTACACGGGGACGGTAGTTTGTGCCACAGGAGCTGTGCCAAGTGTCCCCTCCTCCGCTCTGTGCTCAGGGACAAGGACCTCGTGCTGGCACGTCCCTCTCACTCAGGCTAACCCTGTGAGAGTCAGTCTGCCGTGGGGCAGCCTGCATGGTTGTGGGGTTGGGACAGAGCCAGGGCCACCCCGTCACCGCCGGTCACCCTGTGTCCCAGGGATCCCCTCCTGAGCCCTTCTCCATCGGTAGAAGGGCAGTAACGACAACGCTTTGTTTGTGGAGAGAGCACAGCGTGGGCACGGGAGTGTTCTGTCCCCCACGGGGTTTACTGGGAGGACAGAGCATCGGGTCTTCCTCCTCCCGGTAACTCGGTTTTCTGGAGACAGAAGGAACTTGCTGATCCACAGTCTGGGGAAAAACCCCGCCAGGGAGCTGGAAGAGCGACCTGGAGTGTCCGTGCGTTGGTTTGTGGCTGAGGACGGGTAACCCGGCCTGGCTCAGCTTCTCTCTGCCTCCGGCGCTGCCACTTGTCGCTTCACACGTTGCGTTTGTCTTTTCAGACCCATTTACCCAACATTAAAGTCCACGCCTACTTCGCGCCCGTGACCCCCCCGCCGTCGGTCGGAGGCAGCAGACAGCGCTTCTGCAGATGCTGCATCATCCTATGACACTGGAAGCGCTCGTCCTGGCAGACTGAGTATTTAATGACGCCTGTAGAGTTACGGTGGACACCAGTATCTTCGAGGAACGCGATACCAGTGTCATTTGCAAGGGCCAGCGAGCAGGGCTGTGGTGCCAGGCCCCCGTAGCCACCCATACACGTACATACACCCACCCCACCCGCTCCAGCAGACCGACGGACTGGGCAGCGCGGGAGCTGGAGCCGCACTGGCTTTTTCTGTAGGTGGATTGGTCTAATTCTGAACCCGTTCCTGCTGGGCATGCTCCGACGAAACCGCCGCGGCCAGGAAGGGAGGTTTGGGCGAACCCAGGAGGACTGTGGTGGTGCTGCTGTGGAGGCTGGAGTCATGTCCGAAATCCTGGGAGAGGGGGAAAGGAGAGGAAACGCGCTTTAACCCCGCATCCGCTATCAAGAAGGAAAAAAAATACCAACCCCCAGACCTGATACTCCCGACAAGTTCTGTGTCCGTTTGTCAGTGAGGGAGTGAAGCAGCCGCTGTCGAGCCGCGATTTCCCTGTGCTTTACCCACTCCCCGCCGACCCCCTGGCCGTGCTCACCTGGAGGTTCCTGTGTCCGCGTCCTGGAGCGCCCAGCTCTGAGCCTCCCGGATTGTCATGATTTAGCTTGAAATCTGCGATGTCAGGCTCGGGGGTTTTCACCCTCCCTCCATCCCACTTTTTTTTACAGATTTCTAATTCAGTGATTTTTTTTTTTTTGTCGTTGTTGAGATTTACCAAACACAATTACGAATCGATAATTTAAATTTTAAAAAGCCCTTTTTGCCGTTAGAAGCCTGAGCCTGTAACAACCCTTTGGGAAGATTTTTTTGATTTTTTTCAGTGCCAGGTGAGCTCGCCACGGGCCGGGCTCGCGTGGGGGTTGATCAGCGATGGGTGCCCGGGGCTGTTCTGCCGGTCAGGTTTTATCCCAGAGACAGGAGTATAACTCCTGACAGAGGGGAAGAGCTACAGTCTGCGCCAGTGACTGTCAACTCCCGACTCCTCTGTCCTGTCCCTCTGAGCCTTCAGGAAAAGCAAAGTAGAATCATTTTGCTGCTCAGCCTGGTCGCGAAATGCTGACTCGCCAGAGGGGCAGGAGGAAGAGCAGCCCTGAGCCTGCACCCTCAACCCTTGTCACGTTTTTTAGGCTGAGGTGCGAGCGCTGGGAGGTTTTGACTTGTGCCCCTTCCGCGGGGAGGCTCAGGGGGGGACCTTATCGCTCTCTACAGTTACCTGAAAGGAAGTTGTGGGGAGGTGGGGGTCGGTCTCTTCGCCCGTGTTAAGTACGACAGGACGAGGGGGAATGGCCTCAAGTTACGCCAGGGGAAATTTAGGTTGGATATCAGGAAAAATTTCTTTACAGAGGGTTATTAAGCGTTGGAACAGGCTGCCCAGGAGGTGGTGGAGTCCCCATCCCTGGAGGTGTTTAAAAGCCGTGTGGATTTGGTGCTGAGGGACATGGTGTAGGGACCCTGGCAGTGCAGGGGAACGGTTGGACTCGGTGATCTTTAAGGTCTCTTCCAACCAGGTGATTCTGTGTCCTGCCCGGCGAAGGAACCGTCTGATGGAGACGGGTTTGGGGTGTGCAGGGCGGCCGGTTTCGAGGCATTTCAGGCGAAACGAGCCCAGGCGCTCCAAGGGGCATGGGCCAGCCCCGTGGGCCACCAGCTCCTCCGTGCTGGCGGCTCCAGGGGCCTGCCCGGTGTGGAACCTGTGAGCAGACAGGTTCAATGGGGCAGAACTTGGCCGGGCCCTGTCGGGGCTGTGGAAGAGGAGCTTGCGGGTGAGCGATCGCGCCCTTCTGCCTCACCCCGGGGTGCATGGCAGCGTGTGTGGGCACCGGTGGCTCCCGGAGACGGGAGCAGGGCCGTCGGGGCATCCCAGCTGCCGAGGAGGGGCAGCTTCCCC
>NW_010401067.1:35973-36306 GCF_000710305.1 Buceros rhinoceros silvestris
GAGCTGCGCGCTCGGTTCGTCCCAGCTGCCGAGGAGGTGCCGCTTCACCCTGCTGCTGAGGGCTCTGCCGGGGGGAGCAGCGGGGTGCTGCCGCCCGAGGAGCGGCTCTTCGGGGGTCTGGGGTGGGGGTAGTTTTTCACTGCGAGTTTGCTTTGAGGTCAGGGTGTTGCCTCCCACCCTCTTGCCGCTGTCTGGGCTGTCCAGGTGGTCAGAAGGGTCGCTCAGTCCCACCAAAGCTGTATCCCCTCCCTCCAAACCTCCCTTTCCCCGACCATGCGTACATGCTCGCCGCGGTCCGGCGGCTGCCCGCTCCGGAGGAGCCCCCCGTGCCGT
>NW_010401067.1:36674-37000 GCF_000710305.1 Buceros rhinoceros silvestris
TTCTCACGTGAGGCCCTTCCGCACGGGTCCCGCGGCGCCGGGGGGGGCTCGGAGGGGTTTGGGAGCCAGGGTGGAGCCGGCTGCCGCATTCCTGTGTTACTGCGCAGAGTTTTCAAGGGAAAACTCAAGAATACAGAACCCAAAGCGTTTTATTTTCCTTTTCCAAGCAGGGCGACAGCATTAAGGTAGCTCCAACTACTTGACAGTGTCCTTTTAAGTCAATTCTCCGTCTTCGAATGGACTCTTCCTTATGTTTGTATTTATAAATACCAATAAACCCCATTTTCCAAGCCGTGTCTTACTGGAGGAACGTGTCTGTAGAGCAA
>NW_010401068.1:0-265 GCF_000710305.1 Buceros rhinoceros silvestris
CCGCCGCGTTTGATTCCCGACTTCAGAAAAGGTGGAATTATCTCCAATAACAAAATGTTTTACATCTGCACTGCTGAATAAATTAAACCAATTAAGAAACACCAGCTCAGATCTTTCCCCCCTGCTCGGCAGCGGGGGGAGCCCCCGGGGACGGCTGGAGCCGCGCTAAGAAATTGGGTTTGGATAAAAGCAATCTGTGCTCAGCAGTCGAGCGCTTTCTCCAGGGAACGGGAGTGGGGCTGGGTCATCCAGCCCCGCGACGGCC
>NW_010401068.1:425-811 GCF_000710305.1 Buceros rhinoceros silvestris
GCGGGGGCACCTGGGCATGTCCCCCGCCTCTGCTGGGGGCTGTGTGGACAGCAGTGTTCGCTGAGGGGTGTGTGTGGGGGGCTGCAAACAAGGGGAGGATGGAGGGGGATCCAGCCCCGGAGCAGGGGGACGATGCTCAGGGCTAGAGCTCAGCTCCATGAACCCCGCAGAGGCACATGGAGGCGGGGAGGGCTGTGGATGCCCGTGTGCCACCAGGGTGGGTCTTGGTGCCAAAGCAGGTGGGATGCTTTGGGGAGATGGGGAGGGGGACCTGGGAGGTCCCCTTGGGTGTGGGGACATGTGTCACATGAGCCACTCGCCCGTGTTTACCCTTCCCTGGCCGGTAACTGGGGAGCCAAGCACCCAGCGTGCCACCTCCAATGGGG
>NW_010401068.1:838-1115 GCF_000710305.1 Buceros rhinoceros silvestris
GGTACCTGGGAGGTCGCCTTGGGTGGGGGGACATGTGTCACATGAGCCACTCGCCAGTGTTTACCCTTCCCTGGCCGGTCACTGGGGAGCACAGCACCCAGAGTGCCACATCCCATGGGTGCCCACCTTGCACCCTGGCTGTCCCCTGGCACAGCTCGCCCTGTCCTCTGCCAGCCAGCCCTGCGCCCAGTCCTGCACCCACCTGCTGCCCTTCAGGCTGCCGTCATCTGAGAGCGCTTTGGAGGCGCCTTTGTTCTTGGAGAGCCAGAACTTCACC
>NW_010401068.1:1470-1704 GCF_000710305.1 Buceros rhinoceros silvestris
CGAGCCGTGCGCCCAGTCCTCCACCCACCTGCTGCCCTTCAGGCTGCCGTCATCTGAGAGCGCTTTGGAGGAGCCTTTGTTCTTGGAGAGCCAGAACTTCACCTCGTCCACGCGCTCCTCCAGCTCCGAGTCCACGTCCGAGTCACCGTCGCTGCCGGAGGAGTGGGTTGGGGTGGGAGAAAGCCAGAGGTGAGCATGGGGTGGTGAGATTTTGGGTGCTGGGAAGGCAAAATT
>NW_010401068.1:1856-2203 GCF_000710305.1 Buceros rhinoceros silvestris
ACTGGCAGGTATCAACCCCCCAGCACCCACTGCCGTGTATCCTGGCACAGGTGAAACCCCGTCCCGTGGTCCTGCTCCACCTCCCGGGGCACAACCTGCATGCTCACAGCTCAACCTGCATGCCGGGGGCTCCCCCCCACATCACCCCCCCGCCCAGCCAAGGGGCTCCTACACCCTCTGCCCAATGTCCCCCCCGCCAGTGCACAGATCTGGGGCTGGAAAGACAGCGGGGCCGGCGTCAGGGCAGCGCGGCTCCGGCAGCACAGGAGATTCCCAGCTCCAGAGCTGGGCAGGAAGTAAGTGGGATCGTTTTATAGGCACCTTCGAGTACAAAATTACCGCGAGGA
>NW_010401068.1:2445-2773 GCF_000710305.1 Buceros rhinoceros silvestris
CCCGATTTACAGCCGTGCCGTGCTGGAGAGCCCCTGATTTACAGCCCGGAGGAAAAAAAGCCCTATCTGGCTTAAACCATCTAATTTATCCTGGCCGCTGGTAGCCGTATTGATTGCCTTTAGAAAGAAGGTGCCGCACGCATCGCAAAATCCATTCCTCCACGTTAAAAGCATCCCTGCATAAATCTCCCTTAATGCCCAACTGCTCGCTGCTTTCATTAGGGTTATGGCCCAGCCGGCGGGATCTTTACGGAGACGGAAGCGCCCCGGCCCCCTCTCCTCACCCCGCCGCGAGGGCTCCCACCGAGCCGCGCACGGGGAGGGGGAG
>NW_010401069.1:0-13034 GCF_000710305.1 Buceros rhinoceros silvestris
GCACCAGCCAAGTGAAGCGTACATTTGTCAATGGTTTGTATAAAGGCTTCCTCAGGTAGTGGTATCGCCTTCGTGGATGTAGAAGGTATTAAAGTTTTATCTCAGGAAGGATGCAGAGATGAGCACCAGGACTGTGCCCTCCATACTCCGCACTTCTGAGCGTGAGGCTGGCAGGATCACCCAGGCGACCCTGTGGTCCTCCGTAGCTTTCCAGGAGCTGCCGTCCCTGACATGCTGAGTCCTCTTCCACCATTACGTACTGGAAATGCCGAGAGCCGTGGTGACGGGCGGTACTGGAGCCAGGCTTGCCATTACACCGGCCTTTGGGAGCGTGCGCTGCTTTGTATGGATACAAGCAGTACCTTGTGTGGCCCGGGGCAGGGTGTTTTGATAATTCAGGCACTAGCTGTTGAACTGGAAGCTCCTGGAAGGAGGTTAGGCAAAGGAAGCAGGAACTTTGGGGGGGAAACTTACTTTCTAGGAGTTAAGAGAGGGTGTAGAGGAAAGTATAAAACCTTCGTATTTGCTAGAGCATGTAATGCTAACACAACGTTTATTCAGAACCTCAGGGCCTTGCCTGTCAGCTTTGGTGGCATATAGGATCTTGCCAGTAGAGAGAAAGAGCCTTCACTTTAACTTCATCATCTGTTCCTGCTTGCCTCGTGAGTTTATATATTGCAGCTGTTAACAGGGAAAGTACCTGCTTTGTGTGCTTATCCCACATGCCTGGGGTAACAGCAGACTGCTTTGTATTAATTAGCAGCAGTCAGTACTCCTGCTTCAAAGCACTGGGAGTTTAAAAAAAAAAAAAGGGAGTTAAAAAAAAAAAACCACATTAACAACCCAGTCACCTTCTATTACAATCCTGCTGACAAAAAAAAAAGAAGTAATAGCATTACCAGAAGCAGAAAAATAATTAAAAAAAAACCAGCCCAAAGCAGCCCCCAGCTCCCTGAAATGCTAATGAATCACGGGGGTCAATAAACTGCTGGTAGAAGAGATGTCTTTAGATATATGTGAGGATCTTGTAACTCATTTAGGATCACACTTAAATGACCATAGGTGAGATGTGAAGCAATGGAAAGTTCAGCATTAAATTTAGTGACAGGACCAATTGTACCGTTATATGTATATATATACATAATACATTAATTGATTCAATACTGAGTTAATAATGAATTGATTTAGGAAGGTAATGGAAGATAAGAAAACTCAACATGCTGAGTGTTTAGCAAAGATCAGTTCTGAATCAGTCTAAGAAAGAAAAGGTATTAAATCAAGGAGGTCTAATGCAATATATGTTATTGAATCAAATTATAATTTGAAGAATAGAATTAAAACTGAATGAGACTTTTTGCCTGAAAAATTAAAACTGCAAGAGCATGTAGTCTTTTTTACTATTATAAAAATGCCGTTTTGATTTAAAAAGTGTCATATTGAAAAACTGACTTTGGTTTGGCACTGGGTATGAACTCTGGGATTAATACTGGGCATAATTATGTATGTAGTTTTTACAAGTGAAGAAACCCCGGATCTTGAGAACTCATTAGTAACTTTATGGTTTTTGGTTAAAATCCATTAGTGGTGTTCAAGCTCATCTGTCACAGACTTGTCCTTTTGTTTTGATTTCACCCACTGACCATGCAAATGTAATTAGAAAGTAAGAAGGTGGAGGAAGAGAGCTGATCTCATATATGAGCTGCTTCATTTATATGTCACTTTGGGCAGCATAATAATTCAGTCTCTAACAGGCTGCTAAAATTTTTAGTATTTGAATAGACATCAGCGAAGAAACTCCACTTGATCCTTCTGCAGACTGTCTGCTTAGAAAGGACTTGTTATGTTTCTGCATCTTGGTGTAAGTCTAATAAACGTTGCTTGGAAATACATAACAGAATACATGTTTACTGATAATGTGCCAGCTGGCTTTTTTACAAGCAGGGTTTTAATTATGTGGAATTTTTTAATCTGGAGTTTTACCAATGGTTTGCAGAGAGGGCTGTGCACTATTTCCTTGCAGACTTCTTCCTTACCTTCTGTGTCTGCATTGTAGGTGGTCTTCAGCATCTACAGTAGTTGCCAGCTGGGAGAAGTTATTTTAGTCTGCGATTGGAAATGGTCTGGTCAGAG
Organism: Buceros rhinoceros silvestris; assembly: GCF_000710305.1. NCBI lineage: Eukaryota > Metazoa > Chordata > Aves > Bucerotiformes > Bucerotidae > Buceros > Buceros rhinoceros. The sequence continues at coordinate 2,131 of NW_010401069.1, forward strand.
TTAACTGAGGATTGTGTGTCTTTGGGATTTTTTTTGGTTCAGGTTTGAGATAAATCCTTTCTTCCCTTCTCTAGGCATTAAGAACTTTATCTAGATTTTAAAAATGGTGCTTCTGCATGACTGAATTTGGTTTAGAGTAGTGTCAGGTCTTTGCGTAGTGTCATTGCGTTCTGCATGTTTTGGGACAGCTTTGCATGAAGCTCTGCATCTTACATGAGCAAATAGCCAAATGGCAGTGTGAAATACAGAGTCACTACCAATCAAGAAATGTGTTCAAGGTCATGAGAAAGTTTCTCTCTCTTGGTGGCATGGCATAGGTAGGATCAGGAGCAGTGTGAAGGTGGCTGCTTCAGCTGGTGCTGGAGTAGGACAGGCGAACGGTGCTGCAGCGACTGACGTGCGGCTGTCTCTGCTCTCCTGGGGTGCGTACTGTGAGGCTTCTGGTGGTGTTACCTTGTGCCCCAGGGAGCTCTCAAAAAGTGCCAGCCACCTTCTTGTAATCAACATGCACAGGAAACTCAGTCATGCTGCTTCCTCCAGTGGTTACAGGAAAGGCTTATTTTCTTTCTCTTGAGTATTAGTTAGTTGTTTCTTGTCAGCGCAGGCAGATGCAGGGTCACCTGCAAGGCTGTGTGAGGAAAGGCTGCTGCTGTAGGACCTCTGCCTTGTCCAGTGGCTGTTTTGCTCTTAAGATTCTTTAGATCTAAGAAACTACATATTTGATCTTGGAGCCTTTTGCTAGATTTAATGGCAACATCAATGCTTTAATTAAATCAAAAAGGTAAAGATATTCATCTGCAGCTCATGCTGTTTTGGCATGGGGGGAAACCTGCCAGTTCTAATGGGTTTTTTAAATGTTTTAATTTAGACTTGATTTTTCCTCTTTCTTTTGAATCTGTGAAGACCTGCATATCTGACAGTTTACATTCCAGGATGGGTAGGCAAGCCAGGCTTACTTTCTAGAAATCGTGTGACATACCAAATGTGAAATTTTAGAAATGAAAGTAATGTCCCTTAATTTCTTCTAGAAATTGGTGGTCCTAGCAAGTAGCTGAAAATACATGTCTTACTAGTAGACTTTTATCCAGCTTATGTAAAAAAAGCTTTTTGTACGTAGTTAGTCCAGTGACTTTACAGTTGTACTGAATTACAACTTCCAGAGCCAAAGTGATCTAAAAGACCTGTATACGTATCTGCCATCAGCTCTAATGTCTGTTCTGCGGCTTAGATACCAAATACTGGAATTCAATTACACGTCTTGCTTATTTTCAGAAGACCTTGACTCTTTCCTGTAGTTTTTGTTACTGTATCATTTAAACACCTATAGACAATGGAAGAGGTATTATAAAGCTTTCACTTTTCCAGTTGATTTTTCAAAGTTTGGGGAGTAAAGATCTCCAGTGCAGAGAACTCGTGTTGTGTCTATGGTTTTTGATTGCTGAGCTTGTTTTTATTTCATTTCTTATTCCTCTACTTGGTTGGTCTTAATTATTTCTGTATGTCTTTGGAGTTGTGGTTGGTTTTTTTTTTTCCCTTCTATTTAAAATAATGTAATGTATGTAACCTTTTGTTTTTAAGGTGAAAAGGAAAACTGTCTAATCAAAGAGCAAAGATGCAGAGCACTTCAAATTACCTCTGGCTATTATCTGACATTTTAGGGCAGGGAGCTACTGCGAATGTTTTCCGGGGACGGCATAAGGTTTGTGAAGAATTACTGATCTGATGTAAATCTGAAATTTTTTTCATATGTGAGTAGCATCATGAAATGAAGAAAAAATTGAAAAATTTAGGTCTAAAGTAAATATATTTTTCTAACTATTCATACTTAGTTTTTAGTTTTTAATAAACATTGATCGAATTAGAGTTTTATACAGTTATTTCTGACTATTTGTTTTTAGTCTTGTGTCATTTGTCCTTGTAAAATATTAACTGTTACTAATTTTTCATTCCTCCATTCTTCAGTTTTATGGAAAAAAAACCCTTTGCTTAAGAATTTAAGTAGGAGTAAAAGTCTTACCAGTTTTTACTATCTGATATGTTATTTTTGTCTTTGTTAAATTATCTTTTCATAAGATTATCTTTTTTCTATTCTTTTAAAACCTTTTTGTTGTGATTTTTCTGATTTTGTACCCTAAACGAAATATTCTTAATGTGTTATTCTATTGGATGAAGTTGCTGTTATTCTTTGTCTGTACGATAATGCTTCATGCACGTCTAGGACACCATCTTCTTGGTGACATGCTTTGAGTAGTAAGTACAGAATAGTATGTCTTTGAGCAGTTTTACCATGTAAATGATGTACTGATGCATATGTGTAACCTGAGTGAGGGGCTAAAATGACCTTACTTCTGTAGGTCTTTCTATTCCAATGAATTTCATGCTATGTCTCACACAATGAAGATAAGCCTAGCGGTGAAAGAAATGTTTGCTTATATTAATGACAATTTCTATGAAGTCTGTATGAAGTTAAATGTAAGCTACGGTGTTTTCTGTGTTCCACATTTAACTGTGAAGCAGCACTAAGCAGTAATTTAGCAGTTAATGTGCTCTTCTGGGTGAATGAATTTCAACACAGAATGATTCCTCTGTAAAGCTTACGGTTTCTGTGGTTGCACCTCTCATCGCCCTTGCTTGTCTAAGTGCATGACCTGCTGCTTGTTGTCAGCGGGAGAAAACTTTTACCTGGGTACCAGTAGTGCATCTAGGTGTGCTGCACTACACACCTAGTCTAAGCACAGGAAGCCTTTATCCTTAGAGCCTATTACGTGCAAGACTGCTAATGTAAGGTTGTTCCTAGAGAGGGTGCAGGGAGGTACTTTGCCTTAAGAGGGACAAAAGTTACACTTTCACCTGGTGCTGTGGGTGCCTGAGAGTGCTGGGGCTGAGTTCCACTTGAGAACTCAAGTCTCTGATTAAGCACCACTCCTGTCACTATGTGGGTTTGAAGCGCTTCAGGATTTTGCATGAGTGGTAAGTAGTGCTGGACACTGCAGACTGCCTTCTTTGAAAAAACAAAATACTTTAAAAAAAGAGAGCAATTTTCAGCTTCCAGAAGCTGTCTCCTAAGCAAGCCAGGGTTCTCAACTTTAGTGTGTGCATGTCTCTTACTGATTTGTGCAAGTAGCTTACCTCGTACTGAAAAATTATTTTTCAGCTAAGTTTATGGGTCATACTTAAATGTGTAGCCTTTTTTATGCTAAGTATTCTTTTTTTTTAAAAGCACTTAGATTTTGTGGGCTGACACAAAGTTTTCATTCTGCTAGTCTATTTGCTTCTAATCTATATTAAACTAAACCAATATATTTGTAATTTTTTAGTAGCATCTTAATTTCCCCCTTAACACAAAATACAATTTGGAACTGTTTCTAATCTGTGTGTGCCTGTATGCACAATAGAAGATATCAAAATGTTTGGATAATGGGTATATGTACACCTGCAATCATATGCTTCTGTTTGATTAGTAATTTGTTTGTTTTGAACAGAAAACTGGGGATTTATATGCTGTCAAAGTATTTAACAGTATAAGTTTCCTTCGTCCTGTGGATGTTCAGATGCGAGAATTTGAAGTATTGAAGAAACTAAATCATAAGAACATTGTCAAACTGTTTGCCATCGAAGAAGAGGTAATGAATTGTTGTAGTTGTGGTCTAAGATGCATGGCAGCAACCACAGTAACTGTCTTTTTGCTTTATCCCTGACTATAGAGGATGAAATTACATTTTTAAAGAATGGTAATATACACGATGATATAAATACTCCGACCCAACCACCACTGTTTTTTGGTTTTCTTTCTTTGTTGTTATTGAAAGAATATACTTGCTCTCAGTGTTTAGGCACAGGTTGTGATTCTTCAAAGACTTTTCAAGAAGTCACTGTCCTAAGTTTTATCTTGAATTAGGATTTTTAACCTCTATACGTGTATGGATATTTAATACAGACTGACAGTTGGAGGTGTTTCAGAAATCCTGACTATTTAATGTTTTTGCTTTGCCACTGACTAAAATAATGACACAGGACATGTAGAACTGTATGTTATGCTGAAACTAAGATGGAACAGTTGGAATGACCCAGATGCTGAGATTAATAAAAAGGGAAGAAGGACAACTGCTGCTCTCTGCTCTTCTGTGCTGTAGTTTCTCATTTGTCCATCTATCAGTACTGTGGTCAACTCCCTAAGTGCCTAGAACTCGAGGCTTTCTTAACTTCCCACTCTCCCCTTCCAAGTTAGAATACATGGAACAATATAAAAATTCACTCATGCTTCTTTTGGGAAGATCATCATAATAAGATTTATGATCTAGTTACAGATTTTATTTGTCTTTTTTTTAAAAAATAAGATCCTGTGGTTGTATGTAATTTCTGACATTGTTTTCACCATAGTCACAGGCTTATGTTTTAAAATTTTTTTTCCAGACAACAACTAGACACAAAGTACTAGTTATGGAATTTTGTCCATGTGGGAGTTTATATACAGTTTTAGAGGAGCCGTCTAATGCCTTTGGTTTGCGAGAGTCTGAGTTCTTAATTGTTTTGAGAGACGTGGGTATGTAGACTTTGCTCTTTAGACTAATTTGTTGACGGAAATGAAGTCATGCTTGTTTTATTTATCTTGAAACAGCAAGAGACAAGAAATTTGAATGACTGTCAACTAATTGAACAAATGAATATGGTCGTATGGAGTCATGTCTTTTATTCATGTCCATATTGGTATAGATAGCTGCATTAAGAAGCCATTTCTGTTTAAAGCATTGCTGTAGTTCTTTTTTGTTTGTTAGTTTCAAGATTATTTGTCCCATGTTGGACTGATTCCTAGTGATAATTAATTTAAGAAGAGTAAATTACAAAAATCATGAGGTTTACCTGTGTCTGCCTGTTATAAAATTTTCCTCCATTACTTTATGGGAAAGGTGTTGCTGAGAGCAATAAATAATATAATTTGGCCATTTGAAAGAAAAAAAAAAGCAAAAATACTTAGAATATTCTTTGGTCCTGGTCTTTTTGTTAATTGAGTGTCCCTTCTCTTTCCCATTTCCCAATAAGAAAGTAAACACATATGTTTTCCAAACCTCAGTTACAATTCAGTGCTTGTGCAGTCTGTGTCAAGAAGCATACATAAATTCTGTGTATTTTTTTTTTTTTCTGAAGTGGCTGGGATGAATCATCTCCGGGAAAATGGAATAGTGCACCGTGACATCAAACCAGGCAATATAATGCGCGTTATAGGTGAAGATGGTCAGTCCGTTTACAAACTTACAGACTTTGGTGCTGCAAGAGAACTTGAAGATGATGAACAATTTGTTTCTCTCTATGGCACAGAAGAGTATTTAGTAAGCCCATATGATTTCAGTTTCTGTTGAAGAAATGTTTGAAGCCCAAGGCCCTTTGTGAATAGAGTTGAACAGATGAAGGTCGGACTGTTGGAAATTAGTATTTAAACCTTCATATTATAATTGTGTTTATAACTTTCCACCTTTCGCACCTTGGGTCATGCCAGTTCTTCTGCTGATCTGAGCACAGGAGCCTTTAAATAATTTCCAGGTCCAACTTCCACTGCTGCCTTGTGTGAAAGGAAGAAGATCAGTATTTTAGTTATGAATGTCTTTGCTTTTATCTCTGTAGATGTTTTTCAGTTTCTGTATGAGCTACTTGGATGATGTTAGGTGTAGTTAAGATTCACTTGACGTCTTAATTAACCAAAGAGAGGCAGGCAGAGAAACATCAGTACAAGCATCTTGGGCATTATCTTCTTCCTGCCATGTTTTCCCACACGTAACTGATACTCTCCTTTGCTATGGATTTTTTTCCAGTTTATTTTCTGTTGTTTCAAAATCATCTGGAGGAGTATTGGCTTTCTTCTCTTCTTTAGCAGCATTTTATTCTAGTGGTCAATCTTTAGCTAAATTTTAAAATATTTTTTGCACGCTTTTAGTAACAGTGGCTATCGTACTTAGGAACACTTTTGTGATACTCTGTCAGAATAACTGAAGCAAATTCCATGATACAGACTGTCTTTGCTTTTTGCTTAAATAACTGATAGTTTAGAATGACAAATTATCTTACTGTGAAATAATAGATTGGGTTTTTGTTCTTTATATGATTCTTAAATTGATTCTAACTTCTTTTTTTCCTGTTTTTTTTTTCTCTTTAGCATCCTGATATGTATGAACGAGCAGTTTTGAGGAAAGAGCATCAGAAAAAGTATGGAGCAACAGTTGATCTGTGGAGCATAGGTGTGACCTTTTACCATGCTGCAACAGGGAGTTTGCCTTTCCGACCTTTTGAAGGACCTCGTAGGAACAAGGAAGTGATGTAGGTAATTTAGAAGGAGAACTCTTTATCTGTTCATAAATTGAGTCAGTCCATGAAATGTTTTTTATCAAGAAATCCTACACACACGTAGAAAACATTTAAATAGTGAAAATATTTAAGGAAAAGTATTCTTTATCTTTGTTGTGGTTTAATCCCAGTAGGCAGCTGAGCACCACACAGCCCCCACAGTGGGATGAGGAAGAGAATTGTAACAGTAAAACTGCGAAAACTCGTGGGTTGAAATAAAAACAGTTTAATAAGTTAAACAAACAAAACCAAAACCAGAACACCCTCAAAAACCTCTCCACCGCTAAACCCAGAGGAGAACAAGACCTAGAAAAACAAATAATGAAAAAAAAAAGAAGAATTGCTCACCATCAGCCAACTGGTGCTCAGTCAGTCCTTGGCCGAGTGCTGTCCTGGTGAATTCCACACCCCCCTTCCCCACCTCTGCCCCTCCAGCTTTTATTGCTGAGCACGATGCCATATGGTACGGAATATCCCTTGAGGTCAGGTGTCCTGGCTGTGTCCCCTTCCAGCTTCTTGCCTGCCCACAACCTACTCAGTGGTGGGTCAGTGTGAGAAGTAGAAAAGCCTTGATCCTGTGTGAGCACCATTTAGCAATGGCTACAACATCCCTGTGTTATCAACACTGTTTTGATCACAAATCCAGAACACAGCACCATATGAGCTACTGTGGAGAAAATTAACTCAATCCCAGCCAAACCCAGGACAAACATTCTGCTTCAGCAAGGATTTTACTGTGTGGCACGTAAAGACCTGAGTTAAGCATCAGAGCTCCCCCGAAATACTGATGTTCTTCCATACATCTTTATTTCACCGTGGCACTAGGCTGGTCTGTTGCAGCGTGGTGTATGTAACAGATATTCAAGCAGAATTACAGTATTCTGAAATGGGTTTTCAGTGCTGCAGATTTTTGTTCTCCTTTAAATAATTGTCTTCCCATGCAGTCTTGAGATGCATGCACTACCCATGAGACAGTTCTGGACTGTGGCTGAAGGGGGTAGCTCCTGAATGGGAAGTAGAAGTTGTGTCTATGATGTGCTAGTTGGAATTGATTCCCGCTTTGTCTTAGTCTAGTTCCGTTTTGTTGTTGTTCTGTCTGTTGCATTTAAAAGTAAAGCAAGGTGGTACTTGGGTACTCTGATAGGCCAATCATATCTCTGTTCTGGTACTCCTTGCAAAGCTCACCCCCATTTTCTTATTTTAAGGAACTGCCATGCTGTGATTGTTCCCAGGCATGTTTATTGCTGTATCTGCTTGGGAGATAAGCAAGGAACATACATTTTCTACGTACCTCATCCTCCAAAAAGACAAAGCGCAACTGAAGTTTTCTTTTGCAAAAAAGCCTATTGCTCCCGATTCATTCCATGAGAATTTCAGAGATACTAACCTGTTCAGTACAAAGTTAGAGAATGTCAAATGGTATCCAAATTGCTAGATGCTTTCAAGTTAAAGTAATTTCTCAAAGCCCACCTCCTGTTTTCTCTCTATCCGCAAGTGACTTGGTGGTGGCTGAATGTCATCCCTTGCCATGGAACATGATAGAAGTTAATCATGTAAACGCCTAAATTGAACTGCCTTGAAAATCTGACTTTAATTAATGTTTGTGAAAAAACTTCAGCTTCCTTTAGTGATGCCTGAAATCTCCCCTAATTTTTTCCCAAACCCAAGGTAGACAAAGTTGCTTTTCCAGTATAGCCTGAAGTGTTTCCTTTTCCTTGTTTACTGTTTTAGCACCACTCTCTGTCAGCTTCTAAGCGAAGCTTCCTAATTATTGCAAATAATTAGGCCCATAAATTTAGGCTGCGCTGTTGTTTTAGATTTATATTATTGATACCCTTTTGAGGATTGGTTACTAGATGTACATATGTCTAAGAGATAGTAGTTCAAGTCTTTATTTTTAAAATCTATTGCAGGTATAAAATAATAACTGGAAAGCCTTCGGGTGCTATTTCTGGAATACAGAAAGCAGAGAATGGACCAATTGAGTGGAGTTGGGAGATGCCTGTTTCTTGTAGTCTTTCAAAGTAAGTTTGAACTTGTCACAAAATGTTTCAATGATGCTTTGATTGGGCCTTTCAAGTTATTCCCTCAGGATTGGGTCACAGTAGGAAGGAAATTGTAAGAAAATACAGTTCAGAGACTTGAATTTTTGCCAGAAAAAAATTCATATCAGCATAATTTAACATATTCTCATAGTATCTTTTAATTTTTTTATCATTGTATTTTTGCTCCATATGTCAGAATACTCTGTAAGAAGACCATCAAAGATCTAATTTCAATAGGATCTTAAACCACCTCCTATAACCCATTTACCTATTTATTTTCCTGAGACTTCTTCAGCACTTTAAAGTTACCAATCTTTCAAGGAGAAATAAATTGTTCTGTAAACAGACTTTAGAAACAAACTTTTCTGAAAATGAAACATGGATCCATCAGGGATGCAGACTACAAGTCTGGCTTATATCTCTTCATTAGTTCATAGTATGCAGAGCTTGCAATTTATATATATTTTTTCATTTTTCTGCTCAGTTGTTTCTTCTGCTTATTCCATATAATTGTAGTGCTAGAAATAGTAAAGGAAGCAGATTTTTCCATTAAGCATCCATTTAATAATCTAATATTTTCAAGTAGCACTTAAACAGTATTTACTGTTGTAAATTTAGTACAGAAGTGAGTTTGAGCACAGCACCCACTGACCTCTGATGGGGCTGTCAGCGTGCTTGTAAGCCACTGGAGCTTACTTTGAAATGTTACCAGTCTTACCACTGGATTCACGTCTGACAGGTACCTAATGTTAAAATTTTGAAGAAGTTGTTCTTAATAAAGTTCCTTGTAATTCAGATTCTCAAAGTAGAAATGCAGGAAATTTAAGCTGTCCATTCTCCTAGGATAGTAATGACTGTAAGGCAATAGTTGCGCGTATTTCTTTGCAGCAGTTGAGCTGCATGTGTGGAGTACTTATTTAGCCCTGTCTCAATCAGGATGAAATCTTTTAGTGTTGGCAATTCAAATAATGAGTCTTTGCTAACGCAGCTGATTTTGATTGAAAGCAACATAGTGCCCTTACACAAGCAGCTCAGCCAGCAAACCATAAATGGCAGTAACTTCCTCCAAAGTGATAAACTCTGCTAAGCGTGTGGGGTGAGCTGGGTAAACGACTACTGCCCAGCAGTGTTAGAAGGTGACCTTAGCTCTACAAGATAGACTTTTTAAACTGTATGCATTTTGCCAATGCCTGTGAGATTTGTTAAGTATCAAGGAAAAAAATATTTGATAGTGGAGCCTAAAAAGGAAAGAGATAAAGTATGTGTATTATTGAAAAACAATGTACATTACCATTGACATTTTATTGTTCAGTAGAGGAAGGAAAAAAGCATTGGAGTATTCTTCAAGGGGCACTGGATTTGCATTCAGGTGATAAGTCTAACAAAGTATTGCAGTTGGTTACAAGGCAAAAAGATCCTAGTAGATCCAAGTCATCTTGTCTCTTTCTGGTGTCCTCTAGGGGTCTGCAAGTACTGCTCACACCTGTCCTTGCAAATATTCTTGAAGCAGACCAGGAAAAATGCTGGGGATTTGACCAGTTCTTTGCAGAAACAAGTGACGTACTACACCGAATAATAATCCACATCTTTTCGCTACAGCAGATGACCTTACACAAAGTTTATATTCACAGCTATAATACGTAAGTGTTCTCTCTCTCTGTATTTTCATTACTTTGCTCTTACACAGGCAAACTCAGATCACCAGTGGTACAAATTCAGTAGCCTTTCCTTGATTGTTTATCTGAGAAAGCGAAAGCTCATAATCCTCCTGTGTAGTTACAGTGCATAGAAGCATGTTGACCAAAAATAAAAATAATATAATTGAAGGTCAAATCAACTGATCTTAAACGTGCTCTTACTGAGTGACTGAACGCAGACTTAATCCTTGACTTTTTACGATATGTCTGTGTTCTTAGTGGATACCATCTCATTCCACATTTGTATATGTTACTTCTTTACAAAGTAGTTTTCCAGAGACTGTTCAAGTCTCACTTTTCTTATCTTGTCCTCAAGGATACAAACTGTGCACATCATCTGTGTCTGACATAAAACTCTCAGAGGGCTTCACATCATTAAGTGCTGATGCTAAAAGCTGTAAAGTCTGGTTTACAGTTTGGTACAAAAATACGTGCCTTTTTTCTGCCGTATTACAGATAATACAGAGCATGTGTTACTCTCTGATATGTGAGTACTGTTGTTTCATCAATGTGTAAATACAATTCTAGCCTTTTTCCAGTTTTTCTTTTCTATTCTGTCATTTGTATTTTGAGAGAGCCCAAATACTACTTTTGCAGAGAAAACTTGCTTGTAGCTCAAACTGCAATTTGTACTTTTTTTATGATTTATTTTATTATTATTTAGTTTTGTGATTATTTATATACTAGCTGTAGTACAAAGAAGTGACAGTGTACTAGTGCTGTACAGGAAGCAAACTGGTCCTTCCTGTTAGTATGCTTAAGGTTTTTCTTGTTTGTGAGATGTTTTGGTTGTTGGTGGGTTTGGTGGGGGTTTTGGGGGGAGGGG
>NW_010401069.1:13114-28600 GCF_000710305.1 Buceros rhinoceros silvestris
AGGGGCTGGGGGTGGAGGAGTTATCATAAATTCTTATGCCGTGTATCCATTGCTTCTTGGAAATAAAATACTGAAATGTCTGTGGTCTTCCTTATCACTGCTGTTTTAGGAGATAATCTGGCTGGCTGTTAGCTTACAGGCTGTATTTAAGGTGTATGCTTTTTGACATGTAAAACACCAAACTTTTCTCTTGGAGAGACCATCCTTGTCCTTTGAAAAAATGGGTGTGCCTGAGAAAACTAAAGAGTGCTTCCTTTGTCTCATCTGGTGTTGCCTTTCTTTACTGATCTTCAGACTTGAGGCCAGAGCAAGTTTGTTTACCCAGACGTGCTTTGGTGGAAAATCAGAGGTAGAAATGGAAGTTTGGTATTTTGCAGGAAATAGCGTTTATTTTTGTAACAGAGGGACCTGGAACCTTAGGCAGTGCACTGCCTTTTGTTTTGCTTGTAAGTAAAATGCCTTATGTGTAAAAGGGATTTTTGTTTAATATAAACTCTGAATTGTTGAACTATTGCAGTGAGTTTAACTGCTAATGAATATATTGTTTGTATTATAGAGCTGCTATATTTCATGACTTGGTCTACAAACAGACAAAAATACCATCTCAGAATCAAGAACTAATATATGAAGGTCGGCGTTTAATACTAGAGCCTGGCAGGTTGGCACAGCACTTCCCCAGAACAACTGAGGAGAATCCTATCTTTGTTGTAAGCAGGGAGGCTGTGAAAATTGTTGGATTAATCTATGAAGAAGGTATATGAAAATCATTTCCCCTTTCTTACAGCTATCTTTTTTAAATAGTTTGTGTTATTTAATTCTTGTTTTATGTCTGTTGATACATGAAGTTCTAAGTAAGCAGTCCATTTTTTTTCAAAAACGTGGGGTATTGAGCATAGTTTCACAGAAACAGCAGCTGCTTGTAACGTTCCTAGTGTTGTGAACCTGAGCATTTTTGTGTTAAGATGTAGCAGTGCTTATGGAGTTCTGAAATTTTTTTGAAGCATGACACTTTTAACAAGTAGGAAGGAATGTTATAGAATGTAATTAAAAGCTTGTCCTTCTGTTCCATTATGAACAAAGTGGAAATTCAAGTTTTGCTTTGTTTTGGTTTTTTTATTTGCCATTAATGTGGCTAGCCTTTTAGTTAATAGAAGAGGTCTTAACAACTTACCTTTGCTTAGAGGATAAGGTAATTCCATACAAGGAAAAAAAAAGTTTTTGCATTTCCATGTAATCACCGAGACGCTTATAGAGAGCCAGAGCCTGTGTTCATAAAAGATGAGCTGGAGGGCAAGCCTCCAGTTGAGAGATCAGTGTTACTTTTCTCTGTATGCCATACATACTGACTGCTTGGGCCAGGATCAGTAGGGCCATGATACTGTGTCTGAGCTTTCTGAAGGAGTCAATGAGCATGAGAACAAAGGAGATTCGCTGATAGAGGCTACCCTCGGATTTAAAAAGGTATTTGGTGAAGTCATGCCCTGAAGAGTCTCAGTGAAGCTAAGCAACCTTGAGATAAGATGGAACGAGACTTGCATGCGGACAAACATAAGGCTGAAAACCAGAAATTTATGGTTGGCTTTCTCAATGGAGAGAGATCGCTAGTGGAGACCTGCATGAAATCTGTGCTGTGCAGCATGTTCAAAAGTGAGTCTGGAAAAGTAAGTGAAGGACAGTCTGCTGAAGATAGCAGGTTATTTAAAGCATTTAAGACAGAAGCTGCTTTTGAAGGTGTGCATGTGAACTGCACAATATTAAAAGGTTTGGCAGTAACAGATTAGATAAAAATTCACACAGGTGCACATAAAACCCATGTACATGGTGGACAGGGGAAACAGTCTGAACTTTTGAAGTCCCTTATGGAAGATGTGAAAATACAGATGTTCGTTTTATGTTTCAGTTTTACTTCCTAAAGTACATCAGCGGTATGATTTGGATGGGGATGCCAGTATGGCTAAAGTGAGTAATTAAGATTTTAATTTGTATACCTGAATCAGATAATGATACTGAAATGAAAGCTACTTGATTCTCAATGAAGAATGAAACTATTCTTTATATGCTAGTGAGGATTCTGATTGACAGAAATGTCTTTGTTAACAAGGGCTCCAAAAGTATGTTAAAGCCATACTTTATATACCAAATATGTTTGTATTGGTTTTTTTAAAAGAACAAATCCAAAACCCCAGCCTTCTGAAGTCCAAGGGCTTTGTTATTTACATAATTCAGTGATGAATTAGGCTTCTTTCTGGAGTCTGCCACTTTGGAGTCCTGAAATTAGCTAGAAGATTCATAACATCCCCTGTGATGGTGCAAAACTTAACGTAAGAAAAATAACTTCCATCTTTTTGTCAATAGAGAGGACTCTCTAGGACCGTGCAGAAGAGTGGAATTCCTGTTGCTTCTTCCAAATTCTCAGAATCTGTGGGAGACGAGTAGACAATGTTTCATTCTTTTTTAGAAAAACTCCTGAATGTGTGCACTGCCATGCTTTGACTTTGTGACCACCATTTATACTATTCCTTTAAAATACTGGCTGCTGAGGAGCCTCGTGTTCAGGCGTGGTAGTCATGTAAGCGTATGTCTCTTTGAATGGCAGAAGTCTTTAAAATTAATAAACAGAAAGTCATCAGTTGATATTAATTATTTGCAATATTGTGAATTATCATTTCTGAAACTTTGTTTCTAAATAATTCTAAATAATGCAACAAACTTGTAAGTGGAATTAGGTGAATGAAGAGAGTCCCTAGCCTTAGAATTTTAAAATGTGACATTTTTTCAAGTTTCTTTCAATGTAAGTGTTTAATTCCTAAACCACTGGAGAAGTGTACTTGCAATTTCCCAGAAATTAAAGTAAACCCTGAGAGTAAGTGGCTTTCTTTTTGTTTGTAAGAGGCTTACTTTCATCCCTAACTTTCATCCATCAGATATTTCAGCATACTGGGAAAACTCCCTACCATGTTTAGCTCTGCCTCCATGAGTCTTTGGTTATCCCCTGACTAAAGTTTGGGCAAAGTTAGGCATTTTAAACTACCATCTTTATGTTGCTCTTTCTGTTATTGATCTGTGTTGCTTGTTGTGTTTAATTTACTCAAAACAATTGTTAAAAGAATGCCAGTTTAGTACTAATGTTGTTTGGCTTTTTCCTCCAGGCAGTAACAGGTATCGTTTGTTATGCCTGTAGAGTGGCCAGTTCTTTGCTACTTTACCAGGAGCTGATGCGAAAAGGAATACGATGGCTAATGTAAGCAATTGTTTGCCTTTCGTTGTGCTTTTTATTCTTTTTTAATTGAGATATGCTTTGATTATCAGTACATAATTTTGTAATCTCCCAGTATCTTGGGGATTTTTCTTTAGTCATTGAATATGAATAAGCTTTGTGAATTTTTTCCTTCTTTCTGTCATTAAGGAAGAAAAAAGTAATTTTTTTCTGACAAAGTTTAAGTAGTTGCAATTTTACTTGCTTCTGTGTATAATTTTAACCTCTGGTAACATGCAGGCACAACTGAGCAGCTTGCACAAGATAGTTTTATATGAGGATTATACTATTACATCTGTAACTGAAAGCAATCCTTACTAGCTGTTATTACTGTAGCTTTATTATTGTATCACTGTTTGCTGGTAGGATGGCAGTTATGAACTAATGCTTCACTTTTTTAGTGAAATAATCAAGGATGATTACAATGAAATGGTTCATAAAAAGACAGAGGTTGTCATCAGGCTGGACTTCTGCAGCAGAAACATTGAGAAAGCTGAGAAAATGTGAGTAGAAGCACTAAATGCATTGATTTTTCATTATCATCCTCAATGACAGTGGTATTTTATGTTTATTTACAGAGGTTTTGCATATAAAAAATAAATCTGAATCAGCATGGATTTGCTGATGGCAGTGACTAAAGCGGTTTAGTAATATGCTTTACTCAAATTACAGTGTTAATTTTGCTGCTTAACCTAGTGGGAACCAGTAGTTACTACTGAGTAATAACTGTACGTGTTCTTTCTCTCCTTTCTTCTCTGACTCATTTGCTGTTGTTGACTTTAGAAGCTGTAGTAAAGCCTGGACAAACCATGGAGTAGCTTTCCCTTCATTAGCGCTTTTGTCACTGAGTTTGCTTGTGTGTGTTTATTAAGGATGACTTCAAATACTTCTCCTTTCACGGCTTTAAGACCAAAGTGTTTTCTGCAAGGAAGGAATTTTAATGTTGAACTATAACATAAAGCAGCTAAAAAAAAAAAATAAAACAACTCCAAAAAAAAAAGCTGCATTAGGATATTACTAAATCACAGTGCATGCCCATAGGGATGCCAAAAGTAACTGCACAGAAAATTCTACTTGTGTAGATTTTTAAGTGCTTGACCATTATGTTGGTTTTGTCCTTTTTTCTTGGTAACTAAAATGTTTCCATTATTGGTAGCTGCTTGATGGATATTCTATTTCACATAAAGAAAAGGTAGTTATTGTTATACTCAAGATTCAAGGAATATTTTGAGTGTATTCACCACCTCTTTTTTTTCTAACTGTGCTTTTGCTTGTGTGTATGTGGTCAGATACGAGAATTTGATGCAGATCAACTTGGAAGCATCAGAAGTAGATGAAATTTCAGAGATACACACAAAACTGTTGCGTGTAAGTATCTTACAAAGCCTGTGTTATTCTCAAAGAGTGGTTTCTAAAGTAAGAGCCAAATAGTTGGTATACCAGGGTTTTTTTTTATAAAGAACAACTCTGATTTTTCAAAGGGATTTCTAGACAGTCAAAGGTCGTTAAAGTGCCTGTCCTGATGCGTGGATATTTTTCTGACAACAGAGTGAATCCTTTTATTAGCCTATTGTAGTGAAAATAATAAGTTCCTAACAATACACTCTCATTTTCTAAAATAAGTAAAAAATTATAACTACAAAATATCTTTTACTGTGTAGTTTTTTTCACTTTCCTTAAAGAATTTTAAACTACTTTGGCTTTCTGAAATGATACCTACAAAAACACACTTCACAGTGATCTTCTTTGAAATTTGCATCATGTATCCAGACAAGTAAGGAAAATTTGAAAATAACTTTACACACTGGTGTCCTGGGAGTGGGTATAAAGTTCTCCATTCTAAAAGCAAAAGGTGATTAGTGCATTTTTATTTTGAAGGTTGTATGAACTGTGGAGAAAGAAAGGTATGAATCATGTGCATAGTCCTAATATGAATTCTGAAACCAAAAGAACAAGTGTGGAAGTAAATAGGGAATATATGAAAGGTAGAAATTTATCGTTGAAAGAAAATAAATATTAACTTACAGAAATGGCAACATCGAAGATGATTCTTTCTTTAAAAACACCATGCTTTATCTGCTTTTAGCAAAGCTTAGGCAGATAATTGGGCCTATTTATTTAATGAAGGTCAGTGAAACAAGTGGGTCTGTAGTATTAATGTGCTCAGTCTGTTTTCAGCCTCAAGTAATTTTTCACTTTATCCGGTGGTAAGACTGAACTTTCTTGCTCTTACGTAGCTCTCCAGCTCTCAGGGCACAATAGAAACTAGTCTTCAAGATATCAAAACCAAACTGTCTCCTGGTGGTTTACTGGCTGACACCTGGGCAAATCAGGAAGGTACACATCCAAAAGACAGGAAGTGAGTAACTGTATTGTTTCAATATGTATTGAAATCTACATTGAGTTGTAGTTCATAAAACTCATTAATAGGTACTTAGTTTATATATAAAACATCTCATTTTCTTCCTTTTGTCACTCTAGTCCAGAAAGACTGCAGGCGCTGCTATGTTCCATCACAGATATTTATTATCAGTTCAAAAAAGACAAAGCAGAACGAAGTAAGTAACTTCCTTGATTCACTTTTAGCATAAACATAAATGTAAAGGTCAGGTCAGCTGTTGTTCCACTAGGGTGTCTGTGGTAGGAACAAAGAGTTAACCACAGTGAATATGTTTGTAGGTCTTTGTTAGTGAGAGACCTTCTTAAAACACAAATGAATGAAACACCATTGTTAATCTCATAAACTTGAATTGCAAGACTGGAGAGGAGGAAAAAAAAGTAAATTACCACTTTTACCTATGAGGACAGGAGAAGGAAACAGTACAGGAAACGGGTAAACTTAGTGGAGTTTTACATAAATACAACTAAGAGAATTAAATGGTTAATGTCTGTCATCTGCTCTGATCCTAGGGCTTCCTTATAACGAAGAACAAATCCACAAGTTTGACAAGTAAGTTTTGAAGTTGCCTTTGGGAAATAACATGATTGCTTTCATGTCCTTCAGGGGCTCTTGCCAGTAACATATTCTGTTGGTTTTTATTGTAAATTATAACCACTTTAGGATTGCTTTGAAAAAAATACCTTTAAATATCTTACGTACATAGGAGTGCCAGTATATGATAATGAGGTGCTTTCTGGCAGTGGAGTTTCTTTACTGATAGACCTTCTACATGTAGATGTGAGATACCTGTTTCTTACCTGGGCATAACTGTCTTATAGGAAGTACTTTTTTTTTTTTTCCTGTGTCTTTAGGGAGGAAAAAGCCCTCACTAAGAGTAAAGTGTCTTTGTAACTAAGGTGAAGATAATTTTCTACAAATGAATAAAATGGACTAGCTGAGTGAAGTTCTAGAATGAACTAATCTTCCAGGAAACAGAGTGTGCAAAATGAAGTCTACTGCAGTTCTCCATGCCTGTTTAATGTTGTCACTTAGGAGAGGTGGCCACATTAAGTGTCTATATGTAACACGGGTGCCTCAATTCCCACTGGGCTCCGCTGACTACTGTAAACAGCTGCTCTGCTCACGCTGCTGTATTTGTCTCAGATCGATTTAGTTCCTCATACGCAGATGCCTAATACTGTTTAAGTTGCCCTAAGATATGAGACATGGTCTGAGCCTGGGAGGTAGGACACAAGACAAATAGGAAGCCTACACCTTTGTGGAAAGACAGTCAGAAACAGGGCAAGATATCCTTGTGCACTTGATGCTAGATGCTTATGTTTAAGGAAATAAATTTTTCTCCTGGTGGCTGGTCAGTTGAGTGGTTCTCTAGGCTGCTGAGTGCTGTATGAATTTAGACACCACTTCTAAAAGTTCTTGTCACTAGCGTGGCTTCACTGACAATTACAGGTAGAAAGCTAACGTGCAAGAGGCACCAGTATTCTCACAACCCTGCCACTCAATTTTCCATGTAGTGAAAGCTAAATGGGGGTGACCGCCAAGTGGAGGAGAGATTGCTTTAAGGTAAAGGACAATAGGGGCAGAAAACCTGTAAGACAGGTCTTGATATGCTGAAAGAGACTTGGATGTCATCGCCCTGCAACAGCAAGGGGCTGAACTTAATATGAGAGAGAATGTGAGCGATAATTTTGTCATATGTTCTTAAGGATATAGTTGGAAAACAGGCAAACATTGGGATGCAATCCATAGCTCGTTTTAAAACTGCACTCCCTTGGTCAGATTAAAGAAATTTTAGGGCCTTTTCTACAGCTCAAACTGTGCCCTTGCATTAATACATGAATACATTTAAATAAATGGGCTTCATTTTCATGGTTTCGAATACTGGTGTATTTTCTACCACAAATGTCTCCTCAGGATTGTTCAGGTGACTTTGAGATCCTGATTACATCTTATTTTACTTGATTCTCGCTGGAGTAGTTTTTGTGGAAACGGTTTTTGTTAAGAACAGTGTGCCATCAACAACAGAGGCAATATCCACTACTAGCTAGACAAGGGAGCAGCACTCAATTTGGATTTTTTTTCTGGTTGAAGGATAGATACGCATCCTTGATGACAGTCCAGCTACACTCCAGCCAAAATTTAACCAGTAATTTTCAGGCAAGACATAATGAAATACTAGAAACAAATGTTAAACTGTAGCATCCCGCTATCGCTTAGTTTCACTTCCCGGTGCAATGCATAGCCTGGTAAGGTGATTACACTGGGATTACTATCTGCAACACTAACCAGAATTAAGGTTTGTTTTGCTTTCCTGTCTTTTTTTTTTCCTGCTTGCTTTTTCTCCTCTAGTTAGAAATTTAAACCAACACCAAAATCCTGGGGGTTTTTTCTTGCATACATATTACTCAGCATAAAAGATTATTCACATATGCTCAAAGTTCCAGAATCTGCAGAAATAAGGAATAATAAAGATTTCTGTCCTTTCCGTTTAGAATCCTTTTTCCTTATATATACTAGCTGAGATGAATACTGAGTCAGAGAAGATATTTGACCATTTGTTTGTATACAAATAATGCCAACTAAATGCTTCAAATATTTTTTTTCCTCCCTGCGAGGGAATATTTTTAAAATGTAAACTGTCAGTTAATGTGGTCTGTTGAATTCTTATACATTACAACAGCACGAATAACGGTGGCTGAAGGGATTTTAAGTCCCCATTACTCTTCTCCAAGTTTCAGGGAGTAAGTTAGAGGAACAGGGTTTTGAAAGCAGCGTAATGCTTCTGGTTGTTCTTGTGTTGCAGGCAGAAGCTGTATTTGCACGCTACAAAAGCCATAGCTCTATTCAAAGATGAATGTGTCAGCAAGTATGATACATTTTTGGACAAGGCTGAGGACTGGACAAGGCAAGTTACTTTCTTAATATTTGGTAGTGTTCACTGCACCATTTTTATACAGGAAGCTCCTAAAGGAAAATGTTTTTTGTTTTAGGAAAATGCTTCACACAAGGAAGCAGTTACTGGCACTCACCAACCAGTGTTTTGATATTGAAGAAGAGGTATCCAAATACCAGGATTATATAAATGAGGTAGAATGCTTCAAAATTATGTAGAAGTGTTTCCATACATAAAAAAATATTCCACACTGTTTCACGTCAATAGTGTTGTCTATAGTCTGTCTTAAATTAATGCAGTTGTGTGAAATATAGGGCTGCATGGGTGTAGTATTTGGTCTAGAGCAGCTTTATTGCTGATGTCAGAGTGGTGTGATTTTTTTGAATCCTGACTTGATTTTGGAGTTTGCTGGCATTTTTTGTTTGTTTGTTTTTTGTTGGGGTTGGTGTTTGGTTTTGGGAATTGTTTTAGCATCCGTGCAAGTAGATATGGGTTCACTGAGAAGTGTTCTGTGTAACTATTATCATAATGGTGTCTGAGCACCTACAGGATTATCTTAATACTCTTTAGAAGCATAAAAACACTGTTCCCATATTCAGAGTTAGGGGATACATGTTTAAGGATACGTGTTGGTGATGTGAAAGAAAATGTTACATTAAAATTTGGGCAGTGACTGTAGGATACAAACTTCCTTTTGAGAGTTACTATGAAAGTACAAGACAGATAACAAGATGGAACAAATCAGGGCATTAACTATAGGTTGTGTCAACACAAAACTTGCCACGATGATATCACTTTGGGGAATATCAGCCGCCTTACTACTGTGATGATTTTTAAGGCATCATAGCAATGGAGAATTTAAAGAAGGATTTTAAGGTGTACATCAAGATACATGTGACGACTTATATTGTTACTTATATTTCCTTTTTATCACAGTTACAAGATGCTCTGCCACAGAAAATGTTTGCAGCTTCCAGTGGGATGAAACATACAATGAATACAGTCTATCCAAGCTCAAACACATTAGTGGAAATGACTCTTGGGTGAGAATTTCTTAATTGCATTGATGTAATATTCTATACCAGTTATAGAGGCGAATAAAAAAAAAATTACGGTTGACCTAGTGATTGCTGTATTAAGATAAAAAAATGTTACAGTGCAGAAAAAACTTTATATTCCTAAAGTGATGGTACAGATTTGGAAGCAGGTGGGGGACAACACTAATACATCATCTGTCACTTTGAGTAAATAACCAGTCTGCTTTCTGTCCCTTATTTTCTATGTAAAGACAAGTTGCTGAAAGCCACGTGGTGGTGAGTGATCATAGCAGATAACTGTCCCCATAAAAATTGTAACCTTTCTTTCGCTTCTTATTACTACAGTATGAAGAAACTAAAGGAGGAAATGGAAGGAGTTGTTAAAGAGCTGGCTGAGAACAATCACATTTTGGAAAGGCAAGCAACTGTTTCCCCTTTTTGGGCTGATACCAGGAACAGGCTTGATTTCATACATTTTGTAGATTCAGAACTTAAATTAAGAGATGATTCTATAATTTCTTTTAACTGTAAATATATTTTGAATTGTTAATCCTGAGGTGTTAAAAAAAAAAATTAAGTCATTCTGACAGAGCAACCATGGCATATTTATTTCATGTTACCTTATGTTTAGCTAATAAAAATATCTGCTGCACAGACAGGCTAATACTGAATTTAAACACAATAAGGTTGCAGCAATCCAGTGGTGTCTTCGAACTCACTTTTAGACATATTTTTAACAACTGCAGAATTATACCAATCTGAATGAATGATTTTTTTAGTTTTCAGATTGCTCAAATAAAGTGAAGAGGAAGAAATTTCTTACAATCCTGGGAGGGTATTGTTGTTATCACATACAGACTAACTGGTTTTTTTCCTATGATGATGATAAAATATATGAAAATAATGATCTCCTGACAGCTTCTGAGCAAATTGCTGCTAGAGCAGTTCAGCTTCAAGCTGAACTGGTTTGGTTTTGTTTCCCACCCCTAGACTTGTACTTGGAGCACACTATCCTCTCTTCTATCTTCTTCTTGCATGTTAAAGTTAGATACAAACACGTGTGTTGGCATGTGGCAAGGGAAAGGGAAACCCCGTAAATAAATTGTAATGAATTAAGAATTGATTCTATAATCTAGTTGATCACGTAAGCATATGCTGTTTTTTTTCATTTTAGATTTGGTGCTTTGACTATGGATGGTGGCCTGCGGAATGTGGACTGTATTTAGCTTTCAAAGGAGCTGAAGAGGACTTGTACCTTTTTTCAAAGGGGAAAAAAAATACTATTGGGACATTTAAAGGCAGTTAATAAGTCTGTATCCAGGTTTTTTTCCCCCCTACAACTGTAGTATTAAAAAAAAAAATGTAAATATGTATAATATGTAAATATAAAAGAAATATATATCTTTTTTTGGTCAGTGTTAGGGTAGAATTTATCCTGGCAGGGAATTTAGCCCCTTGGAGGATCTCTGAAGAAGTCCTAAAGGAAAAGGTGTTATTGATGAAATTGAAATTTGTTTGCTTGAATATTGCCCTTTTTTTCAGAATACAGTTTAGTATTTTTTGCAAGAGGACTTGCAGACCTCTAAACATTATGAATAGTATTTAAAGGGTGATTTGGATTTCCTTTAACCACCACTATTTTGGAGTCTAGCTGAATGTCTCTGGTATCACAGGTGAGGATGACTGTTTTAAATGAGATATTTTTAAGTAAGTGTGAATAGGGACTAAAAGCACAGATAGAACAGAGTCGAAATGCATTTCTCTTCCCTTCACATCTGCTAGGTTCCCCTCTGTAATTGGTGCCATGTTGTCTGTAATCATTTGACTGCTCTGTATATGGAAGTTTTGCACTCCAGGTCGTCAGATTGAATGTAAAAATTCCTTTTTTACAGTACAGCATTTTCAGAATTTCCCTGAAATTTGTTGCTCACCACAAGAGAAGCAGGTTCTTAAAATAAAATAGCTTTTTCAGAATCCTATTTGCAGGCATGATTTTAAAAAAAGGTTACAAATCAGTATTAGGTGTATTTGTGGGTGGTCAGTAGACTAGATAATATCTCGTCTCAGTAGTAACTGAATACTGGAAAAGTAAGTTACCGGTCTAGATCTTGAAAAGGGACCCACACCTACTGCTGACTTACACCTGAGATACCAACCTTAGGTGAAAAATTTCGTAAGAGTGTATATTTATTTTGCATTTACTGCTTTCAGCAGTAACTATTGATATATACTACTATTGTAGTAACTATTCAGTAGTAACTCCATGATTGGGCTGCAGAGATGCAGAATGAAACAGTTTACTCCAAAATACAGGAGAGGAGAGAGAGAGAGGAAAACAAGCAAACAGAAAACATCCCTCACTTTGTTTGGATGCTACAGGTGTACTTCTTTCTTTCAGAAGAAGAGCATGCAAATATTGCAGAACCCATTCTTCCCTTGTGGAAACCTGGCCATGGACATTCAGTGGTGTCCAGCAGCACTTCTAATTGCTATATTACAGCTGTAAGAAGAGCTGGACCAACTGTGTTTAGAATCTTCCATAATTAATGGTGAAACATTTAGGTATAAACTAAACAGTGGTAGCCTGTGGTAGCAACTGATAGTTTTGTGATGTTTATTCCCTGCTCAGGTCAGAATACAGAACATTTCCATTGCTTTTTTTAATACTTGAATATAAATTTATGAAATTTACAATTGATTCTTTCAATGTTAAAAGAAGAAAAAATTCACTGCCTTGATGTCCAAGACCTGCTTTCCAGTGCTCTTGGTGAGAATCAAATATTAAACGGGAATTCAAGTATTTTTTACATCCACGTGAGCAGCCTCTTTCTTTACAAGCTCTGTTCCCCAAAAACTCGGAGTGCAACAGTTGGTTACATGTTTTGCCTTGGTTAGCTGTGGCATTCTTAACTGTTTCCAGTTAGATGCAATTCTGGTATCTTAAAGCAATGTTTCAACACCTGCTTCTACACTGGTTCAGTCATGTCCACAGTCTCACTGAGTGTCAGTAAAACACATGCATAAGCACTACAAGAACCGAGCTCTCAAATGGTATTTTTTCCAGTATGATGTCTGTGGAACTTTGTTGTTTTCAAAGGTCCTTAATTCTGAAAGAAATCAAGTGTTAGTTGGAATATATAATTTTCAACTTCTTTACACTGAAGCAGTGTGAAAAAGAAAGTTAATTGTAGCCATAAAATAGTCTGTATATTGAAATATGTGCAGCATTTTTTAACATGGCTAAAAATGTTTTGTTATATTTTACATTCACTTTAAACATTGCTGGGTTTAGTGTTGCTAAATACATCAGTAATCTTGTTAAAATTTCTTTTTCTAAAGCAATTTTAAGTAAGCAGTAGCTAAAGAATGTGTAATCAGTTCACAATCTACTGATTATGTTCTTAAAAAGCAAATATATTTTTTAAGTCAAAGCGTAGCATATAGTACCATCGATTTTTGGCTCAAATAAGTGTCCTGATACTATCAGTTGTGATACTGATTTGCCAAAAGAAGTAATAGAAAGTAATAGATGGTTCTTCCTCCTGAAGCTGGTTGGCTGTTTTGAGGGGTTCAGCTTGGTATATTAATTATCTGTTACTCGAACAAACCTGTCTTCATATCAGTTGTGAAAATGCATGAGTGAATGGCTTAAAGGCATAAATACATCATCAACCACTTACTGTACGGCGTGTGCTTCCTTCTCTCTCTTTCTGTAATTTCACTTTCTGTTCATTTCAGTTATTACCTTACAGTTTTTTTCTTTGTACGTACAATACAAAGCCTGAAATTTGAAGTAGCAAATTGCAGCTTAGCGTGCGTCAACCAGCTGTCCAGAAAACACGTCCTGTACGATAGTATCACTAGCACAGGCTACACGAGAGAACCACTAACCCTCTTTATTTTTTTTAACTCATCTGCTGACGTGTGTTCTGAACAGTAATAGTTCTTTGTAACGGTGGCAAAATTCCTGGTCTCTGCTAGGTGTGAAACAGTCGTCTATCAGTAGTAATTTAGTTAATCACTGTAGACGTGGTAATCATAGGATAATTTTAGATGTAATACTATGGCAAGGATTAAAAAGGATGAATGGAAACTACTACTTTGGGGCGGCAGGGTTTAAGCTTGAAGCCTACATGAGGGGAGATGCAGAATAAACTGCAGTTGCATAAACTTGTTTGAGTGAAATTAAACACAGAACTGTTCCTAAGCAGTTGCACAGCCTGCTGCTGCTGTGAAATCCCTTCCAGAGAGGACAAGATAATTGGTTTGACTGGCCACATGCAGTTAGCTACATCAGAGATGGCTTCTAGCTAGGGACCTGAAAATCAGTGGGATGCATGCCCACCCTGGTCTATGCAGAGGAAAACTTGGTTTACCAGTGCCCAGCCTGATGATGAGTGTTTTTAAACTGGCTTAGAAAAATTAAAAATTATATTGGCCACCTGAAGATAAGTTAGGGGAGAAAAAGAGAATGGTCAGAGTCTGAAAAACTCACCTGAGGGGGACTAGGAAAAAATGAAAGTTGGCTGGCTGAAAGAAGAGGAAGATTGAAAGAGGGGAGTAAAAGTCTTCAGTTATCTAAAGGCTGTTACAGAAGATCAGCATTCACCACCATGTCTGTGGTGAAAGGATTAGACTAGCAGTGTGTGTGGTGCACAAAACAAATAAATCTGGACCTCGAGTTTGGAAAAAATCTTCCTAATAGTAAAGAGTCAATTGCCAGAGCAGATTATTCTGGGAGAATGGAGCAGTATCAGTTGAGGAGGGCTCTTAGGAACAGGTTAACTGTTGGAAGGTCTTGTGGTGATTCTGCCATTGGCAAGGCTGCATGCACAACCTTCTAATTTTCTGTGCTCTAAACAGCTTTTTTTGTTGTTATTTGTTCCATTGACCCCTCCATGGAGTTTGCTATTTTGACATTGGTACAATCCTGGCCAGCAGTAATTGCACTTGTAGATGTGCATCTTTTGGAGAACTTTCCTTCCTGTTTACAAAAAACACTGACAGCAACAGGTATAGCTCCTGGCATGCGACAAGTACAGGTGTACTGCAGTTGTTGGAAGTTGTATTCTGCTCCTGAAAACTTACCCAAGTGCCAAATGCAGCCTGTGACTACCCCCTTCCCAACAAGGTGTGGATTTTGTCACCGCTGCCTTGCCATGGGAAAAGTTTCCTGGACCAGCAGCTTTAAGTAATGCAAGCATTCATTTTAATCAGAACCTAAGGAAGGGCATCACGAGATCCTGACAGCTCGCCCTGGGCCACGGTTGTTTCAGCATCCTCACGATGTGGGGTTTGTTACTGAAGGCAAAGCCAGTGGTGAGCGAGCGTGTCCAGCTGCCTGGCCCTGGGCAGAGCTGAGCTTGGCCCGTCGCTATGCCAGCTGTTGACTTTGCTTGGCAGGCGCATTTGCTAACTCACGGTGAAGGAAGATGACGCTGGCACAAACGTACTGCTGCTCCCGTGGTGACGGCCATGGGAGCCCTGCAGCAGTTTCAGATTTAAGCAGACGGGAGCATTTTACAGGCATTAAGGAAATCAGGTGAGAAGACTTCCTTTTTCTTTTTTTTTTACTTTAATTCCTTGGAACCCTCTGCATAAATGTGCAGATGAATTCTTCATAAATCCTGTATCTCCACATCCTGAAATCACGTTACAGCCCGGCTACATCCCACTTTTCTACCACTTAAAATCTGCATAAGGCTGCATTAGAATAGATTATACTTCTAACGCCTAAAGGATGCGACAACTACACATACCAGTAAGCTCACTGACGGTGTTCTCTGAAGCTGTAGGTTTGATAGATTCGGGATTTACCTTGCTCACGGTGCTTGTGACTTGCTGCCAGCTTGCTACAAAAAGGGAGGCTGGCCCGCCCTGCGCCCTCCGTACCCTCCCC
>NW_010401070.1:0-3165 GCF_000710305.1 Buceros rhinoceros silvestris
TCCACCTCCCTGCCACGGCAGCCACAGCAAAGGGGCTGCGGAACCACCGCCCAGAACAGCAAGTGCTGCTCTTGTTTATTCCTTCCCTGGAAAATTTCAGGAGAATGACTAAGTGGTGAATTTGTGGTTATTACTGTTGAACTCCAGCATTGGCACGCATCAGGCAGCCACTGGGGAAAACTGGAGAAAACAAACTGGCTTTGCCTCTCGCTCTGGGCCAGCCACAGCAAAGGGGCTGCGGAACCACCGCCCAGAACAGCAAGTGCTGCTCTTGTTTATTCCTTCCCTGGAAAATTTCAGGAGAATGACTAAGTGGTGAATTTGTGGTTATTACTGTTGAACTCCAGCATTGGCACGCATCAGGCAGCCACTGGGGAAAACTGGAGAAAACAAACTGGCTTTGCCTCTCGCTCTGGGCCAGCACCAGCTCTGGGGCCAGTGGGATGGGGAGGGCGGCCGGCAGCACTCCCCCCTCAGAGCTGGCGTGCCCTCGCAGGAGCGCTGGGCTCCGCTCAGGGTCCCTGGCGCTGCGGAAGGATTGTGGTTACGCTGTGACTGCCCAGAGAGTGGTGACCGCTCAGCTGAAAGAAGACGAGAACTCATTCTGCGCAGGCGCCATCGCTGGCACAGCGGGCGCTGGCCCCCGAGACAGCGGCAGGCAGCTGGCACTGCCACGCACCACGGGGTCAGGCATCAGGTGTGTACAGGAGAGCAAAAGCCTTTGATAAGGGGGTGGTCACCATGAAAAATGCTTCCCGAAGCACTGCCTGTCCTTGGGAACAGGAGCAGTTTTCCCCCTCGGCCCCCAGATCGCTGGTCCATTTGGGGCTGTCTTCATGTGCCCTTCTGAAGAAATCTCGGTGTCTGATGTAGCGAAGCCGGCAGAGAAAGCATGATTTGATCCTGGTTCCACAAGCTAGGCGAACCTTTTCCAACTCAGGAATATAAGAACAAAAGAATGGGCTCTCACGCATTTAAGCATATTCAGACTCACACCCCTCCTGGACCACAAGTCAAGCTACTTCCAGGGGGCTGCCAGATTTCTGGGAATGCCCAACATCTGCCTACACTTCCTCACCAGGCTCGGGCATTTAGTGGCTAACCTATTTTGCCTCAGTTTCCTTCTACGGTCATACCGCCCTGCTTTCAGCAGCATTTCCAGGGCAACGGGGCCAGGGTGAGGAAGGCAGCCCTGTGCCGTCTCCCTGCCCCAGCCTCGGGGATGCTGGAAGGTGAACAGGTCCTGCTGCACCCAGAGCGGTCTCAGCCTCCTGCAGTTCCACTCGTTTGGTCAGCAGGATTACCGTGTCAACGGGCAGCGTGCTGCAGACTGGCCACCTCTGCGCTCAGAACGAGGAGCATGATCAGCGACACACACACATCACCACGGTGCTTTCCTCTGTAGAACCTGTAACCATGACCCTCGGGAAACTTCCCAGCCCCAACATTCTCCTGCACCGTGACTCCAAGTGCATCCCTAATACCTTCCCGCAGCCTGCCAGACGAGAGCAACCTGCGTGCCAGAAGCAGCCCTTTGGGATTTCATATCCCTCTTTTGCTATTTTGCGATTAATCGGACTGGAAGCGCAGAAGTGGCCAGGGAGGATCCCCCGCACCTCCCACAGCTCGGGTCCTTCCAGCCTAGTTCCCCCACCTCACTTTCACATCCCAAAGTGGCACACTTCCAACTCCCCTGGGAATTCACCCTTTCCACTGCTGCAGGCAGGTTACCAGGTGGGGCTAACACTTGTTCAGAGACTTCTGCAGGTCTGGTGGACACAGCCCTGGAGGTAGAGCAAAACCCATGCAGGGAGTGGGAAGAGGGCAAGACCCTGAAGCCCTGACCAGCCACAGCCCTTCCCACGCCAGAAAGCAGCCGCATACCCACGCGGTTCTGTGTGCCAGGGGTTATCAGTGGGCAGCGACCCAAAAGCACAAGTTTCTTCAGAATTGGTCACCCCTGGTCACTGCTCCCCTCAGCCAGCCACCCAAAGGAGACAGAGCCGGTGCTGCTGCAGCCCGCTTTACAGAGGTGGCACACAGACAGGTGCCCCAGGAAGCTGCTCCCCCAAGGAACAGTGTGATGGTGGGACACAGGCTGCAGACCAGCCCCTTCGAACCCCCCCGCAGTGATGCAAACAGGGGGCTTCAGGAAAGTGCCCGAGAAGGGAGGGGGTCTGTTAAGTTTTATTCCTCACCTGGC
This sequence comes from Buceros rhinoceros silvestris, assembly GCF_000710305.1. NCBI lineage: Eukaryota > Metazoa > Chordata > Aves > Bucerotiformes > Bucerotidae > Buceros > Buceros rhinoceros. The sequence goes on from NW_010401070.1 coordinate 2,204, forward strand.
AAGGCCTTTGCCCATTTGACCACGTAGACCAGCTGCCTCTCCCCAAGCTCGTTCAGGCTGCTCAGCAGGTTGGAGAAGGAGTCCGGCTGGCTGTTGTCGTGGCCGGCACACACCACCCCAGGCTCAATGGCCTCCCGGGCGCTCAGAGGCCTTTGCCCATTTGACCACGTAGACCAGCTGCCTCTCCCCAAGCTCGTTCAGGCTGCTCAGCAGGTTGGAGAAGGAGTCCGGCGGGCTGTTGTCGTGGCCGGCACACACCACGCCAGGCTCAATGGCCTCCAGGACGTTGAGGAAGATGGGCTGGCACTCATACCCATCAATGTGCGTCATCACCATCTTGGGAGCTTGCTCCTCTGTGGGGCTGGATGAGCTGGCTGCCTCCACATCATCTTGTGTCTTCAGGTTACCCAGCTTCTTCAGTTTGCGGGCTGTGGAAATGACACGTTTTAGTGTGACACTTAAAAATAAAAGTCTGAGGTTTCTTGGCCTCCAGCTCCATCCCTTTTATTCATCAGGAAAGGGAAACGGCTGGCCAGCAGCAGTTACTCCTTCAGCACGCACAGCCTGAAGAGCACCCCGGCATCACAGACCTCACACAGGGACAAAAGGGAGCACACACAGCGCGAGGGAATTCATTTGCTCATTAATCTTACATGGAAAAGAACAAGCAGCATTTACACCCCCAGCCAGGACCAGTCTCACATTAAATCCCACTTAGAAATGGAGAGGAAGGACTGGGGAAAAGAGGTGATTCGATTCAAACAACTACTCACACAAAATTAAAAAGGGAAACACCACAAGCAAATAAGCTCGGTAGATGGTCACGTTCCAGGGAAAAAAGCCATTGCACCCATATGCTCAGGTGGGATTCTTCCACCCCAGGCTGGAGGGGAAGCAGCCTGCAATTGTGAGAACTGCCTCCTCCCTCCGGGGGTTCCTGCAGCCCCTCCTGCCCCAGAACC
>NW_010401070.1:3365-3622 GCF_000710305.1 Buceros rhinoceros silvestris
ATTTTCGAAGCTATCAGGTGGCTCCGCGGCTGTTTCCCTGGAGCCTCCCCAGCTGGCCCACCGACCAGGAGAAGACTCGAGCGGGGGTGGCCTTGGTCTGCCAGCCAGCTCCAAGGACAATGTGTGCACAGCAGGCTTGTGGGGCTGGCGCTGCAGGCAGCCCATGGCACCGTGAAGACCTGTCTCCCCTGTGCACCCGACTCTTGATTACGGAGGGGGGCCTGCCGCAAGAAACTGCAGCAGCCTCCGGCGCCGGA
>NW_010401070.1:3726-8227 GCF_000710305.1 Buceros rhinoceros silvestris
ACGGAGGGGGGCCTGCCGCAAGATACTGCAGCAGCCTCAGCGGCGTGACTTCAGGGTTCCGAGGGCCAGCACTCACCGAGCTCGCTACCTGCACGACAGCAGCTGAGAGAGAGCACAGGCTGCTGAGAGAAGAGCAGCTTTCACCCCTTACCGACTCCACAACCCTCAATTAATTAGAGAAAAAAGCGATTGTTTAATTTGAGCAGAGAATGTAACATCCAACCAACTGTCCTTGGGGTTTGGCTCCCTCATTACATGATACTTATCTCAAATTTCCTTTCAGCAGTAATTAGAAAAACAAGCAGCGAAACATAAAAATGTCAAGTTAAAGTGCAGTTTTATAAATCAATTCAAAACGCTGATCTTTAAATAATGTACTGTGGATGATCTACTGTACGAGCAATTAAGACAGGCTGCTCTGCAGAGAAGGAGGAGACAACAGTAATAAAAGAGAGCAACAGGAAAATGGGGCTGCAGTGCAGCGTGACACCCTCCAGCCACCGCCTGCCCCGTGCGGCTGCCAGCCAAACCCACGCCATGTAACACACACATGGTTTGCTTTAAATGTCAATTTTTTTCTGAAAATTATCTAGTACTAAAAGTTATTGAGTGAAGTCAGAAAAGAGCAAGCAATGAATCATGCTCGCTCTGAGACCGCAGCCGTAAACCAAACCCCTCCGTGCCGGAGCGCAGGGCGGGTGGGTGACAGCCGCTGCCAGCCCAGGAGCCCTGTGTCTGAGCTTTGCAGGAGCGGTTGTTCCACACATCACCGAAGTACTGATGTCACCAGGTGGAGAAAAGCTCAGGGGTAAAGAGTAGCTTATGTTCAGTCCCCTGCGCACGCTGATCTCAGCTGCAAAACCACAGAGAGGCTGAAACAGGACTCGACTTTTATCCTGTTCATCAAATTTTTTATTGACGTCGACACGTGGCATGTCGAACCCAGAACCTGCCACGCTGGCAGGATAATTTTAGTTGGTAATTATAACAGTACTGGTATTGCGGACACGTTTAAGAGACTGAGTCAGTCTGGCTCACATGAATTAAAAAAACTCCGACGATATCGAAATCAGTCGGTACTGCTGAATGATTTTCCACCACCCAGATGATATATCTCAAAAGTAATCACAAATGTTGAAACAACACCGGGCAGGTTTGGTCTGCATGAGGGTTCTTCACGGCCCTTTGGTGGTGAATATCTAAACATTCACTTCAAAAAGAAAATGAACCATTTCTACTAAAAAACTCTGCGTGACAAGTCCGAGATGGGAAAACAGTAACACTCACCAAGGACCGATCACTGCCAGACAGATGGAGGTCTGCAGAGCAGCCCAGTCCAGCAGAGCAAAGGACATGTCACTGCCAGAAGGCGTTTCAGCACTGGAAAATGAGTGGCAATCAAGGAACGTCCAACTCTGTCCCCGGCTGCCTGAACATGCACCAAAAGGTGCCGCAGAAACACAGAGGCCTGAGCCGGCAGCGGACATGGACCAGCAGGACCCCGGGCGGCGGAAAAGAGGAGGACGCTGGCCTGGGGAGCGCCTCACCACCGCCTTGAGCACAGGTGCTGCTGACACCGGGCACCTGCGATCTGCTGCTGATGGCACCCGGAGGGGGTTCACACCCCGCAGAAGCCACCAGCACAGCAAAGACCTGACAACACGCCCCAGGGCATGGAAGCCGGAGTTCTACCGGTGGCTATGCAGAGGTAGAGAGTCCTTATGCCACAGCCAACACACACCCACAGCGGGGACAGAAATTCAGTAAAAGCAGTTTTTTCAATCTAACAAGTCAAGCTGTAAAAAAGATCCAGCCTCTGGAAATAAAGGACAGGCAAGATGAAAAATAAGGTACATCTATCTATCGCAGCACGAGTGTAATTAACTGCTGCAACTGTGCGGCAATAAACATGTTAGACCATGCGCTGCTGGCAGAGCTGACATTGCCACCAGCCACTTCGGTAGGATGTGAGCTCCACTAGAGCTGGACCTGAACTGGGACTAAATACAGGGGAGAGTCATGCCCTGGGCTTCCATTGCCACCAGCCACTTCGGTAGGATGTGAGCTCCACTAGAGCTGGACCTGAACTGGGACTAAATACAGGGGAGAGTCATGCCCTGGGCTTCCACAGGCTATCGACAGCTGCTACGGTAGTTCCCAGCCCTGCCAGCAGTGAAACTAACCCAATTTTACCCGTCTGGGAGGTTTTGTCCCCAGACAGGGCTCCCAGGGAGCACCGTCGTGAGGCTGAAGAGCACAGCAGATGTCCCTGCTGAGGGCCGAGGCGCTCAGTGCTCACCACGGGAACAGCCTATGGGATCCTGTGGGGACGACTGAAAGGCTCCAGCATGGAGCTGCGCTGGGTGAGCGGGAGCTGCGCTGCGTGAGTGGGCACAGGCTCCGGGCTGGAGCAGGACGAGGGGTCAGCGGGGCCCGGGGCTGGCAGGATCCGTGCAGCCATGCAGGCACCAGTGCTCTCCGTAGGAACTGATGAGGTGGGAGAGGCACCAGCAGCACCCAGCACAGGAAACCAGCCTTATCACTTCTTTTTTTCTTTTTCTCTTACTTCTCTTGGGCTTTACGGTGTTGATTGGGAGAGAAGATCCTGTTTAATGGATTTCAGCTTGCGGGTCAGAGTGATCTCAATCAATAATGAAGTGCTCCACACACTGCCATTCTGTGCCAAAGCAGAGAATCCTAAATAAGGAATTCAACGTGTCACCTCCTCCACCCACCAAAGACACCGAGAGCTGCAGATCTGCAGGTCCCAGGCGCTCTATTATACCCCACCAAGGACTGGTAATTAACAGGCAGTTAAAAACAACTATTTGGAGCTGGGAAGCCTTCTCAAATCTCTGCCTCTGCTTGAGAGAAATAGCTGTGGACAAACTCATAGCATGCGTGTTTTTAACAATTGCCTCTAGACCGACATTCAAAACAAATGTGAAACAGAGCAGGCAGAACAGGTCAGGGTGACCCTAAGAGCTTCAGAAAAAAAGGGGAGGGTGACTATCAGAATTAGCATTAACTTTGTCAGTGTGTCCTGCAGACAGTTACAGTGATGTCTGTCTTCTCTTAAGGAAATTTCACCAGGAAAATGCACTGAAAAATAAGAGCATGGCATTACAAAGCCTGTCTGCTGGCCGTGGACCAGCGAGCTGGGCTGGCTCCTCAGCCCTGTCTCCCGGCTTCAGCAGAGCTACAGGGTTTGGAACAAACTGTGACAAGGATCTTTACCAGTGATACAGGAGCAGCTGCCATTCAGCGAAATAAAATACTGGGGCTGTATCTTTATAAAGAAAAATGCCCCTTTCTGCCTGGAAAAAGTACTCTTGAAATGGGAGTGCTCTATACGAAGAGGCTTTGGTGTGAGGGAGAACCCACTTTACTTGGCTCTTCACGCTGTTTCAGATTAACAGGGTTTTAAATTAAGGAAAAGAATGTTTCCTGAAACTCAAACAGAAGTTGAATGAAATTCCTGGTTTTGGTACCAGAAACTTGCAAATGTTTCCCGAAGCTCATTACAGCCCCACAGCCTCATTTTTTCAGCCTCCCACTGACTATCGACTTGCAGAGTACGCTTGTTATCTGTGGGACCAGCCCAGCTGCCCCAGCCCATGGCAGAGACCCGGGGGACGTTGCCCAGACCGTACCTCCGAGAGTCATCCCGGCTTCGTAGCACTTGCGCAGGCGGCAGGATGGGCAGTTTTTCCTTCGGAACTTGTCGATGGTGCAGTCGTTCCGGCTGGCGCAGAGGTATTTCTGTTTACCTGCAAACATCAGAGGAAACGGCAGGTGGGTGGTGGGTACCTGTCAGAGAGGTGTGCACAAGGGGATCCCAGCGTCACCAGGGTCAGCGGCATCGCTAGAGGAGAGGAGCAGACGTATCAGCGCTGGCTTCCCAGTTCCCCCCGCCGAAGATTTATATGTTTAGAGAGAACAGCACAGCTCTTCCTCTGCTGCTCCGGGAGCGGCTCTTTGCCAGACACACACGCTTTGTACCAGAGCCGGCTGCCCGAAGCACAGCCCCGGTCGTGCCTCAGCAGCCTTCCCCACTGCCCGCCCACGGCCCCACTCCTCGGTACCCGCTCACAGAGGCTTGTAGACCAAGACCTCCAAGGAGAATCACTCTGCAGCCCAGCAGAGGCAGTCAATAAACAGCAATTAAAGAGTAATAAAATACGGATGGTTTGGTTCTCAGTTTTTAAATGTCATACATCTGTCGCTTGGCTTTTCACTATGACGAGCCGTTTTTCTCCCAGAAGACTTCAAAACACAGTCTGACCCTCCTGCCACAGCACTGACCGGCACTTTGCGGAACACAGTCCCCAGACAGTGGCCCTCCCTCCACAGTACTTCATGGGGGTCACTTATTTTTTGTGTCACTGCTCATACTGACTGGGTTTGTCGCCTGCAGGTTCCAGACGCTCGGGCTGGGGAATCGATTGCACGGGGAGCTGCTGCCCCACGAGGGCTGCCGCTGCCGGGCTCAAGCCAAGCT
>NW_010401070.1:8327-16183 GCF_000710305.1 Buceros rhinoceros silvestris
TGCAGGTCTCAAGCCAAGATGGTACCCGTTGCCCTGTCCCTGGGCTGCACTCGCAGCCCGCCAGGAGAGAACTGGACCAGCGACTCCCTGCTAGGGGGACCCCGTGCACAGCCAGTTCAGGGGGGCTGGCAGAAAACTCAGCAGCAATTCCTGTCAGACTAACTGGAACCAAAGACTCACCTTTCTGCGTGCTTAGAGAGCAGCCCTCAGAGCTCCAGATTTCAGCTCTTTCTCACTGCCTCATTTGCTAAACCTGCCAAGAGTGAACTTTCCTTCCTGACTCATTGTTTGTTTTCTTGTCAAGTCTACACACGTTTACCGGATCAGGATTTATCTGATGTTCTTCACAGTATTCCAAGCTAACAGCCCCTCGCAGACCCTGCATAACCAGCCAGCATGGGAAACCATTCCACAGCCAGCTTAGCCTTTGTTTGTCAGCCCGCGAGTGTTTGCTTTCTGCACCCCTATAGCAATAGCCCTCTGCAGTCATCAGAGGTCCGTTAAAAGGAGGAGGATCAATCTATTTGCTTAATGTACCCGTTTTGACAAGAGATGCTTCTATCTGGGGGCAGATTTAACAACTGCCCGCCTCCCACACGCACATCCACAACTTCTGAAGACATGAGAATCAGAAAAAAAAGCAGCAAATTTGTAGCAACCTCGTATCGCAGACCTGACTGGCACCGTCTTCTGCTGCCCCACCGCCCTCCCAGCTCCGCAGAGCGCTTCGCTTCCCGCGGCCCGGGGAGGACGGAGCCCCCTGAAGGTGCCACCACTCCTCCTGGCACCGGTGCCAGCAGTGTCTGGCACCACCGGCCGCTGCAGCCTCCAGCACAGGGTCGCAGGAAAGGCATCCCAGGGCTCAGCCTTCAAGCAGCTCCTCACGCTGTGCACACAGGGCAACGCCAAAGGGCTGCAAAAACACCAGACGTTTGAAGTCCCTGGAATCATCCCCATTAGCGGTGATGGTTACACCAGCCCCAGCCCTAGCTGTTGAGGCTGGGGAGATAATGGGGCAGCAGTGCTTCACCTGCAGCACCGATACCTCGCTAAACCCTTTTAACACCGTTCTCATCAGCTCCTCTTCTCGCCCTGCTCCCTTTGCTCATTACCGGTGTTAAGGACACTTAGGCAAGCCTCAGAGGCAGCGATTACACCAACCCCAGAGAACACAAGCACCATCCTCCCTTTCAACAGTTCATTGAGGAGGATGAGTAATAAACAACTTCAGCTGAAACTGGGTTACTTGGAGTTATTTTTGCGCTACGGGAAACAAGCACGTGGCCGTACTCTCTCCACTCGACCTCTTTACGTGCTCTTTACATCAGAAACGAATGGACGCCCTACTTTCTCAGGCATGGGCATGGAGAGCTCTAAGGTGATTTCGCTCTCCGTCCCTTCCAGCTGCACTGCAGGATTGCTGTCTTGTGACAACATCTGGAACCAGGGTGCTCCAGAGCCCATCAAAACTACTGCATAGAAGTAGTACTGCATACTGTATAAAAGGTCTGGGGTTGGGAGTACCGGGAAGGCTCAAGCCCAGCCCACGGGGCCAACTCAGTCTCTGGCTGAGGCCGCCAGGCTGCTGTGAGCAGTGCTGCCCCAGGAGCATCCTGCTCTCCCCTCGGCTCCTGCTCCTTCCCTATCTTGCCTCCCTAGTCTAAACTACAGCATTTTTGCAACAATAATAGCTCAAAATCTTTAAAAATGTCGAGCCTCTCCTGTGAACAGCTTTAGTAACGGAAGGCGGCACAGTCACTTCCCGAGCCCCTCAAGGACGCTCCAGGGTCAGGCACAGCTCTATCTCAGTTCCCCTGCCGAGAGGAGGAACGTCCACCAGCCCCAGCCCCTTCGCTCCCCCAAGTGCTGGGCAGCGTCCCAATGCACAGGCTCATCCCCCACCCTGCCGTGTCCCCCAGGCACCCATGGGAGAGGAGCAGGGGGACGGATGAGGTTTGGGACTGGGTTCAAGCCTTGGCCATTAAGGCAGCCATGCTATTTCCCATCAGCTCTTCAGCAGCATCTGCCACCTCTGGCACTGCTGGGAAGGGACACAGGGAGGGAGCAATGTCCCAGCAGCCAGGGTGCCTCGGCACCTGCCAGCCCCCTCACGTAGCTGTGCACAAAATGGGCACATCAGAAGAGTCTCTACGAAAACACCACCTCCCTGCCAGTGGGCTCGGATGAGTGCAAGCCTTTAAGCTGTAGCCAGCAGCTCAGCCCAGGGTCTCGGTACAGGGGTTGTGCTGAAGTCGCAAGGGCCTGCTTCCTGGTTCACAAAATGAACTCTTCGGGGCAGGAGCTGCACACGTATAGCCTGGCACTGTTTATTTTGAGCTGTTAGCCATTAACAACAAGAGAAACAAGTGGTCATGCAGTGGCTCTTCACAGGTCTGCTTCTGCTCAGCATGAGAATAAGCTGTTTGCTCACCTTGTCTAATTCCTGGGGATGCAGAGAAGCCTGGTGCCCCATCACTGCCACCCTCAGCTGTGGTTGTGGTTTGTAAATGGGAGAGGGACCCCACTATGTCACTGCCTCAGTGAAGCCGACCTTCCTGAACCACCTGCACTCACCCCATGGACCACAGAGAACCATCACGGCCAGGATGCTCATCGCCTCCAGCATGGACCAACACACAGCCAGACCAAGCGCCTCTGGTGGACACAGAGCGATAGCAGCTCCTCTGCTCCATCCACACCGGGTGTACACCATCCCTTCTCTCCGAACTGGGAGTGTGCACTGACATGGACACGAGCGGCTGCGCCACCTGAGCAGAGCACAGGCATACGGAGAAGGGGCCACTGGCCCCAAAAGCCCAGACAACAAGGAAGGGTAGCTGGGATACAGACGGGTTCCATCTGTCCTAATTTCTCATATACAGAGACATGTTTTTAATTTCTGGATAATTTAGTCTCTTCATTTCAGAACAAGCTGAGACATGTGCAATCAGCTGTTCTTTATTTAAAGATAAACACAATATTTTTTCTTTTATTGAGTTTAACACTGGAATGATTTTTTTTTCTCCTTTTCCTTCCTGCAAACAACAGAGACACTTTCTCATGTTACTCTAAAGCAGAGGCTCTTGCTTTGCAAACCTGTAAGCACAGGTCTAAACAGAGTCTCCTCTTTTTCCCAGCGGTCCTGCTCTTCGCAAAGCCAGTCACCCAGCCTGTCTTTACACTGGGATGTTGGCAAGGTGGCAGCCTTTGATCTAATTACCCCGTTATGATGTACGCCTAGAGAAGCCTCCTCTCCTTCCCTGCTGATCCACAGTTTGACATGTGCGTAGGTGAGAAGCACAGTTACAGAGGTGCTCAGCACCTCTCTGCTACGTCAGACCAGTCCAGAATCAGCCCCGCTGCTGCACTGCCACAACACGCTGCTGTGCCACTGCCCCTCTGCTCTAACCCCCTCACCGGCACGGGCTCCCTCCTGTGCCACCTCACACCAGGCAGGAAGATCCTCCTGCTTTCACTGCGTCCTCCTGCGCATCCCCTGGGACTGCAGTGAACATCGGGAGCAGAGAGAAGAGCTGCTCTCCAGTCTGGACTAAGAATAACAATTATGGAGGAAGGTCTGTTGCTCAATCCAGAGGAGTTATTTAACTAAAAGCCTGTTGCCACACGAGTTGTCGTGCCCAGAGTAACATTCTCTTCCAGAAATCAAAGCGATCTGTGCAAACTTCTGGAGCGCGATTTACAGCTGTGAATGTGAAAGCACATTAAATGCCTTTCGGAAGAGAGGTCTAGCCTTGTATTTCGGGCATAAATCGAATCCTAACCGCTGGGGGATAAGGCCAAGCTTCCTGAGGAAGCAAATCTCCCGGGATCTCACGCAACCACAGGATCTCTAGTGCTCTTCTGTGAAAATGCTGGTCCCCATCGATGCCACCAGCTGGGCTGAGGCAAGAGCTGAGCCTACAGGTTTGGTGCAAAGGTCCCACTTTATGCACCCACTAGACATAATCCAAGAGAGCGCAGCAATGGAGCTCTCAGGAACCAACACTAAGCCATTATTAATAAACTATCTTCGCAAAGTCCATTCTCTAGTAGTCCCTTGTATTCACCAGAAGACTAAAAAAAAAGGAAAGCATCCAGCCCCAGTGATGCAGTGCGGGAGCCAAGAGCAGAGACGAGCAACTGACCCAGCCAGCAGCACAGGAGATGGACACCAGGCTGGGCCAAGATGGCCTGAGCTTTCCAAGGTCTCGTTATTCCACCCTGTGCTCTTACCTCGGATTTTTAAGGCCAATGTTACCCAAAGGCTTATGAGAAACCCACTGCTGAGGCAGGAGCATCATGGTGCTGCAGTACCACGGAAGTCTGCTGCAGACCCGACTCTTCTCCATGCCGTGAGATCGGCCACGAGCAGGAGAGGGAAGCACCTCAAAATGTGGTGATGGTCTTTTAAAACAGTTCACTTATAACTTCTTGTCATCCTGAAAACTGGCAAGAAACCTGCATTGGCCTGGAGACATGCCTCTGGTGCAAGACTAATCCGCAGCAGGTCAGAACATGGGACGATAATGCACATGGAGGGTGGCTGGGAGGGAATCGGAACAGACTGCACAGCAGTTTGGCTCTTGACCCTCTAGGAACTATGCCAGATACTGTGTGGGTTTCTTCGTTAAGCTCTTGGCTATTTAAAGACAGTCCCATCAGGAACAAAGCCCGAGGCATCCCAAAGTCCTGCGCTGCCAGGAACACTGCGCAGAGGCAGCTCTGAACTGGCCATCAGATCTCATGCAACCTTGGAGGGATGAGGAACATCTACCATTTTTTGGGAGTGGGTGCAGGGGACACAAAAATGACTCTCTTCCTGGATGGGATGGGACAACAGGAACCCCTGGTCTGCCAATCGATCTGGAAGAGTGTTGTGTTTGAAGCATCCTTCTGTTTCAGCAACAAGGTGGTACCATGAGGACCAGACCCTACTCCTAACTCGCCCGAGCCATCCCAACCATGCAGAGTGATGTCCCACCTGCCTGTGCTGAGAAAGCCAAGATCTGTGCTGAGGTGGATGCACTTTTTCTTTACCAAATCTTTGTTATTGTAGGAGAAAGCAGAATTAGAGGGAGGAGGAGTCCTCCTCACAGGCTGCAGGTGTGTCTGGCAGCAGAGGAGGAGCAGCATTTCTCACTGGGGCAGAGAGCCCCAGCCCTCTGCACCCCTCAGCATTTGACACCAGAGTGGGGTGTCAGCAAGGGAGACAAACGCCAGGTCTGATTACCCTGATGCCCTGAGCCTGGGCATCCTGCAAGTGAGGAAGCCAACATCAGAGCCGAAGAATCTGCAGGGTGCATTTTAGAGCTGGCCTATATATAACCCAGACATCTTGAGAGTCCATAAATCGAAAGTGCTGACAGAAAAAGATCGAGAACTTATTCGTGTCTTTGCTGTTAACTCTTCCAGCATCCTTTGGGAAGAACTGGTTGGACTTGAGCTTGCAAAACCCTTCAAATCTGCCAAACATTTTATCAAAGCAGGAGCGAGCTGCTCTACTGGGAACAAGTGAATCCCTCAGCGTGTTCCAAAAGGGAAGAGGAATCCAAGTCATAACTCCTTGGGTTTCTTTTTAAATCTTTTCCCTTTCTAAGCCCTTAGAAGGCAGCGTACGTCTATAAAACCACCTCAGATATCCCTGAATTACTGCCAAATAACTTCAGTATGTATGAGGCAAAGAATACGGTGAAAGAAAACCTCCACGTCCAGCTGTTCTCTAGGCCCCCGGTTTGTGCTGCTCTTCAGCAACCTGTCCACTGCTTCTCCCACCCGTCTGTCGGAGGCTGCTGGTTTACATCAGTAACAGGAAGGTAACAGAGGCAGAAGAAAAGGTTTCTTTTCTCAGTGGGGAAGTTTTATGATCTGCTGTTGTAGAAAGTCCACAAAGGTGACCTAAGAGATGCATTTTATGAACTTTAAAACATGAGCAGACACTGAAGTATCCGCTTTCAATATTGCTCCTCGACTCTAAGAGGGAAAGATCTGGATGGAAAATCACCAAGAGTCAGGGCAGAAATCATCACCCACAGCTGTCCTGCACTCGGTATTTGTAAAGGAGTATGATTTATTGCCTATTCCCCAAAATAGACTCTACCCCTGTACCTCAGGGTAACATAAGATGAAACCTCACCCTTGGGCAGGTCCCCCACTGCTGCCACTCCTCACAGCTTCCCTCCATGGGCTTGTCCAGGGGAAAGGCAAAGGGCTGCTGCTGCCACTGACCCTAATGTGCCCAAACACTTCTAACCCTTTGCGATACCTCGAGGTTTAAAAACTAAGAGGCAGAAATACCATTTAAATTGACGACAAAACACAATCAGGAGAGGGACAACCACCACAGCACATGAACGGGGGCAGCAGGAGCTGGGCTGCCGCCTCTTCCTCAGCAGCCATCGCCACGCAGGATGGAGCCCACCCCAGTGGCTCCACCCAGGGATCTGCTGCTCCACACAGTGCATTTCATCAGCAGTTTATCCAACAGAGCGAGCCAAGACTCCACTTACTATAAATCAACAATAACTTGCTGACTTAAACAAGCATCTGCTATTTATTCTGGCTGCACAAGCCAATCCCTTTGGCCTCACACAGAACGGCTGTATAGCAGAGACGTATCTGTGAATGATTTACTTGGGAAAAACAAGCCAGGCTTATTATCTATTAATATTATTTGAGCACCCTATTGTGGTAACAGGATGCTGTTGTTCTCCACAGCACAGCCCCAACTCTTCCAAACCAGTGCTGCCAACTTCTCCTGGCACGCATGATGAAGGAACACACAACTGAAAGCGTGCAGAACTGAGCCAGAATTAATCTAGACAGTGTCCCGACACTGGCAGGTGAGCATCCATCAGCCTGGGACCTTCCTTCCACAGAGGGGTGACATAAGGCACGGGAGGGGAAGGTCACAGTGAGACAAGTCAGAGTCAGAAGCCTCCACCATTCCCATTGCTGGGCTCCAGCAGGGAGCCATGGTGCCTCCCTCTGCAGGGGTGCCACAGCCTGTGACACTGACAGCCGTCAGCATGCTGGCGCACCAAACAAATAGTGTCAGCACCAAGGAAGAATGGTGATTTGTACTGGTTCACCACTCCAGAAAACCAGTCCGAGGTGTGATTTACAGGCGCATTACGTCACTGAACAGTTAGGCTTCCACCGCAGAGACTGACTCTGCTGCCAAGGCATCATGACTCTTAACTGCAGCTGGAAACCAGACTTTGCTGACCCACAGCCCGAGAAAACTGCTGGCCTAGGTCTTCCTGCATGCTAATTACCAAGGAAAGATGGTGCAAGGACCTTGCTGTTGAGAAGGAACTTCTGGGCTCACACTTGTCTCTGGACAGCCTGGCACTACAGAGCTGGATGTGAAGGAGAAGTTGCTTTCTTGATGACTGGGAAGAAGGATCGCGGACACAAGGTCAGAGCACGGCTCTTGATGGACAAGACAGCTTTGCCATTTTACAGGTACGAGAGAAGTGACTCTCTGGAAGGGATACGATTGGGAGTTGTGGGTCTGAGATGGCAGGAGGGCTGGTGGAACTTAAAGTATCCTTGAGAGTCAAGAAGAGAAGCAGGAAGTGACAGCTCTGGGGTCTCACTAGGTCACTAAGACAATCAGACATCGAAAAGATTGTGTTTTGGCAAACTGGTTTGGCTACCTTTTGAGTGCAATTTGTAACGTGGAATGACAAATATAGGACAAAGAAACCAATTTATGCCTCAATTTTCTCCTGCACTAGTTAAGAGACCTCAGAAACCCACCACTCTTTGTCCCCACCACTCTTGCCTCAGTCCCCTGGGCTTGGTAGCTCCCCAAAGCAAAGCTGCTGAACCTCTTTCAGCAAGAGGAAAAAATA
>NW_010401070.1:16310-19645 GCF_000710305.1 Buceros rhinoceros silvestris
CCCCAGTATCTGCTGTTGAAAGGACTTGTGTCAGTAGCACTTGACTCTCAGGCTACTTTGGCAGAGAATGCCAAAACACGGAGGTGGGAGTGATTTTCCCTCCTCTCTCTGTACGTATTACCTTCAGCCGCCCGTTTGAAGAAGACTTTGCAGCTACCACAAGTGAGGGCTCCATAGTGGCACCCAGATGCTTCATCTCCACAGATCAGGCAAGTCTTTTGAGGTGGAAAGTAATAGTCAATGGGCAAGACATGCTCCCGGCCCGTCTCCAACCTGCAGCGTAAAATAGAAAGAGAACAAGGGAATGGGTCAGCAAAGGAGGTCAGGACAAGCTACAGGGGAGCACAGCGGATAGCACTTGGTAGAACGTTCATGGCAAACCCCAAAATATCATGGATAGGACAAGCCAAGTGTGGATCAGAAGGGAGGCACCCCACGACCGAGGCAGACCTCGCTCTGGCCCCACAGCAGACCACGCTGGGTGCCCCTTCTGACAGTGCCTCTATTACAGGCACGGTGACAGCACAGCCCGGGAAGAGAGGACGCCCGGCAGTGGCTGTTGCAATGTTCATGCAATTTTGGCTTCACTTGTACATCAAAAAAGGACTCTGCATGCTCATGATGCTACATGGTCCCACTCCATTAAGGTCATTGTTACCACTTCACTGCAGATTAATTTATCCTTTTGATTCTTAATTTAAACAAATTATTTTTTCCTAAGCTATCAACCCCCCTTAAGCTATTCTTTCCCTCTCGCCTTCTTGTCTTGCTTGTTTTCTACCTATTCCCTCTTCCAATACCCAGCAACGCCTGGACTGAACCTTCTTCCCGGATGCCTTGTTCATGCACATGACTACCAAATCCAGCCAGAAGCCTCTGGTGATAAGATAAAGCATTGGCTGTGCATGTGTCCCAGGAGGCTCCTGTTCAACCCCATCCCATGACTAAAGGCACTGCCACTGCGTCCCCCAGCCACAAGTGGTCCCTTGGGATAGTGCCACCGAGGTCCCTGCCCTGGGATGGTCCCACAGGCAGAGCACAGAGCTGCCAACCCCTGAAGGGCAAAAACAAACCTCAGAGCCAAAAATAAAAGTTGCAGGGTCTGCCATACAGTCACTACGATTAAACACTGCAAGTAGGTCAGTGCGGCCTATGGAGCTTCACCCTTTCCGCTCAACAGTCCCAAAGACCCGTGCTGGGTTTTCACTCTGGGTAGCTGGAAACAAGGATGGGGACAGAAACCAGCTTAGAGCAGGGGCGGAGCACGGACTCTGCAAAGACCTGGGGACATCTTTGCTTGTTGCTGCTTTTCCTAAACCCCAGCTTTGACATAACCTCTTTAAGTTCTGCTGGGGAAGCACCAAGAGCCTCCTGCAGCCCTGGCACAACCCAAGCTGGTGCCAAGCACAACAAGAGGACCATGGTGGTGCCGAGGTGCTCAGCCAGCACAGCCCACAGCTCACGCCATGCTGCACACACGGGACCGGGACCCCACGCCCCGGGACCCAGATCCCCCCACCCTGTGGCAGGATGTCACCGACCAGCGCCACACTGCCTGTGCGCCAGGTTGACATGGTGCTGACCAGCCACATTAACCACAGCACCGAGACACTCCACGAGCCAGACCTCCTCTCCACCAGACCTCCCCTCTGTCCACGTGCCCAAGCCCTTTCCTCCGCCTGTGGTGCCATCTCCCTCCTGGCACACGTCACCACAGACTTGTTCAATGGGCTTTAAGGAGAAGCTGCTTTTTTGGAAGGCAGGACAGCAGGAGGGGTGCTCTCAGACTGACAAGCTGGCCCCGCAGCAGGGGCAGCAACAGCACTTTAACTTATTTGATAAAACTCACTTTTTGTCAAAACACCAGATGAGGCAATTAGACTCTTACAGTCAGCAGGTCACCACAACTCCTTGGTTCAAAATTAGATCTGCTTTTGGTTTCTGGTATTGTTTGAATGCTGGCAGGTGAACTCTTGGAAACAAAATTATATTAAGAGCAAATGTGACAATGCCGGGAATTCTTGGGAAAAAATCTTCATACTGAGAAAAGCCCCATTTGGGCCCACAGTATGAATAAACCCCAAACCCACTGAAACAGGGAACAGCCCTGGGCGAGACGGCAGCCAGGAACAGTACTGTTAATACTCTGGAAAGCCTGGAAACATTTAAGAAGACGTTTAGAACACCAACACGGACCCCAGGGCAAGGCAACGCTGTCCTGCCTCCCAGCCCCTCTGCCCCAGCGCTGCCCAGGGCCAGCACCTCTCGTCCCACAGGTCCACGGGCAGCTCTGCCCACCCTCGCACAAGGCACGCAAAGGGACATCTCTCACTCTGAGAGAGCGACTGGCAGTGTCTGTGTTTAATTAAGGAAAGATTTGCATGTTGTCTGTGCTCGTCCCCAGCTTTTCCACGGGGATTTCCATCTCCGCGTTAAGCTGTAAAGCGCGGCCCCACTGCCCTGTGCTTGCCAGGCTGGGACTGCAGCAGGCACTGCGGCAGCCGTCCCACGCTGATCCCCACCTCTCCCACCGCTCTCCCCCATCTGTCCCACCTACTCAGGGAGAACCTGCAACCTGCACTCGCACAAGCAGCCATCCCAGGGATACTGCGGTTAAAACTATCGTGGCAGGATGATGCCCTCGCATAGAGGCAGCTGCCTGGACATCAGCTTCTGCTCAGATTATTTAATTCTGGTAATGAGAGCAGCTTCTTTAGTCCAGACTATCCATTCCCTTTTGTTCTGCTCCCCAAGAGACAGGAGAGAGAGGTTTTAAACAAGAAAAAACATTTCCTAAGGAGCAGATGAGGAACCGCTACGTGACTGGTTTAAATCACACCATAGGCTGAAACGTACTTTCTGGGCAGGCAGGACTTCAGGGGCTGTGGCTGTTGTTGTGTGAACAACTAGCTGGGTCGCTGAATTTCAGCCAAAGGCAAACCCTGTTGCTCTCCTCTCTCCTCTACCTTGCTGCCAGTCCTGTTCTTCAGGAATGACACGATCTTCTACTCCTCACGTAAGAGCTAAGCAAATCCTACCTGAATTGTAGGTTAGTAACTGGAGCTGCAATTTTATCCTCTCTTCTTATGGAAAGAAACATTTGAAGTGATTTCTCATCTTTTTAGCAGCAGCAACCAGAACTCATCTGCAGATGCTGCTCAGCTGTCCTTCCCTGACAACCTTGTATTCCAAGACCTTTATTGCATTACCGGTTGAGTGCAGCAGATACACTTGGCTGCAACGCACCTGCCACAGCCAACTCCTGATGCCACAAACACCTCCCTGTCTCGCTCTCCCCAGCACCCCACCTGCCCTCCCAGTGCAACCCTGCTGCT
>NW_010401070.1:19718-22795 GCF_000710305.1 Buceros rhinoceros silvestris
CAGTGCAACCCTGCTGCTCCAACCCAGCAGGGTCCAGGCACCCCCACTCCCCCCGTGCCACGTTGGCACAGGTGCCCTACGCTACAGAGCCTCGGCACCCGGTTTGAGGGGCTACTGCAGAGCAGACACTGCTCAGCAATGACCAGCAGCAGATACAGAAGCTTTGCTAAAACACCTCATTCATCCCGCATTCCCTTAGATTCCAGCAGCACCAGACCTTTCCTCTGACAACCTGTCACCCTTTTTCTTCTCTCTGCGCCATCAGAAATCTGCAAGGGGCTGATTTCTCCTTTTCCATGAGCCCGTCCAGACTGTGCTCTCCAAGTCCCTGCACCAGCATCGCAGAGCGGCAATGGGCAAAGCGGCTCTCGCAGCAGCAGCTCTTGTGACGACAGCAGCAGGACCCCTGTCAGACCTGACCGTGCTTTTGAGGCTCGATTTCAAGCTGCGCAGTCGGTTAGCAGTGAAGGACCGAGTGGCTTTCAAAACAGCTTTTGAGATGGCTGCCTCTGCATGAGAGGAGATGTGCAAGTCCAAACACCCCTTGGCGCAGGGGTGTCTCGAGTACCTGCACACCCACCGGCACAGGGGGCTGAGCGGGGCGACTCAGCAGTGCTGGGGGTCCCCACCAAACCCCAATGGGTGCTGAGCCCTGGGCACCAGCGCGGTTTGCAGCTCACCCCTGCACCTTCACCACCAGCAGCTGCTGTCCACAGAGCAGAGTGATCCACCCAGGAACGCCCTTGATTTCAGAAAGACACCAGTTTGGCTTTTTTATTTTTAGAGGGAAAATTGTAAGAAAAACACAACTGAAAACACGGGCTGTGGTAATGGTACCCTTAACGACCTGTTTTCCAGTTTCCAAGAGACGTTTTAAGGGCGTCTCGAAGCACACTGCAGAGGGATGGCTTTTGGAGGCTGCAGGGGCAGCAGACGGGCAGAGCCCCAGGCACCCACCCACGCAGGGGTCCCGGCTGAGGGGGCTCACGATGGGCTGCCCAAAAGCTTTGCCCCAGCGGAAGGTTTTACCTGCTGACTGCGCCCACTCCGCAGAGCCATGGGAATACCGAAGTCTGCCAAAGTCCAGCCCCAGGCGCCTTGCGGGGAATCCAGAAGAGGTGCCCGTGGGGCACACAATATGGGGCAAGTGTCGGTGTGCCACAGAAACCCAAAGCAGGGAGATAGCGTGGCGCGGGCAGACACAACTGGCCAGCAGTGACGTCGGGCAGATTCCAGCTCTGGCATGCAGCTCGAAGGCCAAGGTCAGTGCTGCTCACAGAGGAGCACGGCAGTGTTCAGGGAGGGGGAAAACAACCGCAGCATCTCTTTTAGGGCTACAGGAAGAATTTCACTGTCGTTTCAGAGGGTCCTTTAAGGAAATGGAGAGCCTATTGTGCTCCCACCACAAGTAAATATTTCTGCAGAGCAGCAGCTGTAATTTTGCAACACAAGCACTTGTTTGTCAACAGTTAATGTCAGCGAGCAGATTTCACAACACACCCAGCAGACCAAGGGCAGCCGTGGATAAGAGAAAAGTCAACCACCTCTCACGACCCACAAAGTTTCCACCTTGCCAGCAGACAGCACACACTACCCAAGAGGAGCCGAGGCACAACTGCCCCCACCACTGCTCAGACCCTCTGACCCTGAAGAGACAGACCTTGACAAAGAGTGTTTGCTGCTGCAGCTGCACGGCTGCTGCCGCCCTGGCGTACCTGCTCCAGCAGGAGCGATTCGGTAAGCAATTCACCATGCTGATGTAACACGGTGCATGTTCCCCACACTCCCTCTGTTTTCCATCAGTCTGACATAACTGAACAAACAGATTTTCCTCCCCCTTCACTCTGAGATTTGACGTTTTTCATGTTAAAATTATTCCGACATTTGCAGCAGAACAACCCATCAGCTGGAGCCAAGCGTGGCAGTGTTGCTCTCGGCACGGCTGGCACAGCCTCCCCGTGGCATCAGCTCACGGCAGGAACTGCTCAGTGCTGGTGTCTGCACTGGCAGGCTCAGACCCCATATCGGGATTTAGCTGCCTTGCCCAGAAACACGCCTGCTAAAGCACCGTGCGGTGGATCGGCAAACACAGGGACTCAGCGGCCGGGCAGTCAGCCCATCCTGGCCCCACCAGCCGTCAGTTGGAGTCCCCGGAGCACAAGGCTTTTGGTGGCACCCCTTGCCCTTTGGGGAATGTGCTGGGTGGTTTTTCACCTATAACAATGCTGTACCTGAAAATCTGCCCAGCCATAGTGTTCGAGGGGATGCTGAGCCATGAACTGCACTTGCACACAACCACAGGTGACACAGAGTCCTGTCCAGCCATTGCAAGTACTGTCCTTTGCGAGAAACTG
The DNA here is from genome assembly GCF_000710305.1 of Buceros rhinoceros silvestris. NCBI lineage: Eukaryota > Metazoa > Chordata > Aves > Bucerotiformes > Bucerotidae > Buceros > Buceros rhinoceros. Next base: position 22,073 of record NW_010401070.1, read on the forward strand.
CTATTATCAGCAGTAAATGTTCCCTTTAAAACGGCATCGTCTGTGCACGGCATTTGCAAACACAATATTAGAACAATTGGCTTCCCAGTTGTTGGCAGCTCATGCCTGGACAAAGGTCCACAACTCACACAGAGGCTCAAGCCCCGCGTTTATCTAAGAGCACAACTGCCCATTTCAGGCACGAGTCTCACGTCCTCCTGTGCGTCCCGCTTCACTGCCATCGGCTCCAGCCAGCGCTGACCCGGATCCGCTCTCCACAGTCACTGCGTCGCACCAGTCCGGGTAACAGCGCCTCACGGGAGCTTTAAAGCTCCCCATCTGTCAAAAGGCTTTGGGCAGTTCAATCTATAAACGTGCAGCCTTGTACACTCAATTTAGTGCCTTTGTTCTAACCAGCCTTGAACGTGTTTCTGAACTGGCCGTGCCTTGTGTTCCTGGGTAGCTGCTGGAGGCAGAAAGGCGAGATAGCGTCTCCAAGAGCAGAGCACGGTGCTCAGCACGAGCACGGGGACAGTCCCCGGCCAACACACGCGGGAACTGCATCTTCTCCGGATTTAAATAAACACCAGCAGATGACAACGGGTTTTCCAAACATCCCTGGCATCCCCGCAGGAAAGGTCCTCCCACTGACAGCTCCCAGCAGCAGCAGCGCGGGGCTCTCCAGAGGAGAGGGCAGCAGAGAGGGAAGCGGGCAGCAGCTGGGAGGCTGCCTCCCAGCCCAGG
>NW_010401070.1:22857-23252 GCF_000710305.1 Buceros rhinoceros silvestris
AGCGGTGGCCCCGCAGGAGAAGGAGGCCCGCGGGGGGGAAGCGGCCAGCAGCGGGGAGGCTGCCTCCCAGCCCAGGGGACACAAACAGCTTCAACAAGCACAGCCGCACAAATCCTTTCTCAAACCTCCCAAACGAAATTCTCTTTTTCCTTTTCAAACGCTCTGTTTGCTTATTTTGACAGTTTATTTTTGACACTTTGGGTCCCAGCTGCATCCAAAGCCCCACCTCTACTAGCTCAGGCAAGCCCTCGGCTCCTTTTCCTTTTGCTCTCCTTGCCTGCACAAGAAGGATACTCCAGCCTGGAGCTGCACCAATACCAGCTGCCATTTCCCTGGCACCCAGAGGACAGTTCCAAACAGCCACCCTGGCCAGCCGAGTCCCTGCTGATGGGCTG
>NW_010401070.1:23413-29038 GCF_000710305.1 Buceros rhinoceros silvestris
TGAGGCCACATCACAACCCAGCCCACCAGGGAGACTCCTGTTTTTAACGACCATTGTTGGCTCTCACCCTCCAGTCACCCCAGAAAATAAGGTGAAAGGAGGCAGGTTTGCTATACCTGAAATCACACAGTTTGGCAGAGCCCTGCATCACACAGGTGGCCTCTACAGAAGACAGCTGCCTGTGTTTTGGATACAGGATGAGACCAAAACTTCCGCCTCAAAACCTCATCTCCAGCCAGTGAGCCCAGGGAGCAGCTTAAACAAATCAGCTCAGCGAAGAGAAATGCTTGATTTCCCCAGGCAGAGCAGGTATCTACAAAAAGAAACGGCATAAACCTACTGCAAGGTTACTTAAGACAGGAACTCACCTGATTTAGAAGCCCAAAGGGGACCAAAAGCAAAACAGGAGTAACACAAGCAATCTTCAGCCCTGACAAGTACCCCGAGGTCATCGGCACTGTACTCATATTGCCCTGGTGACTGCACAGTCACCTGGAGCCCCCAAGGACAAGACCTTGGTGTCCTTGGTGCACGGAGAGCCCCGCTTATTTCCCAAGGAAACAGTCTGTCCTCACTACTATTTTTTAAGGTAGTTTAAGCCACACCACGATCTCCCAGTTCTCAAACTCATCTCCTCTGCTGACAAACAGAAAACGTGCCTACAAAGAAAGCCACAAATAACACTCCTGATTTATATATGTGATATAAATCCCAGAGACACTGCCGTCCTGCCAGACAGGGAGCAGCAGCTCACAATCCTAGGAAGCACCCGGGCTGTTCCTGTACCTGGCAGGGTTCGGCAGGCTGCTAGTACCATTACTAACAGGCTGCTCCTCTAGGGAGACAGTCAGCTTCCCGTGCGTGAAAAACACGATGCTCATTGAACATTCAGAAAGAGATGATGGGAGTTCCTGGGCAGCTTTTCATGACAGCCAGATCTAAGAGTGACTTTCCAGAGGTAACAAAACAAGACGTCCCAGACCCCCCCCGGGAGCCTTGAGCAGTGCCAGGGCAGCATTCCTGGGGCAGGAGGGGCTCTACCAGCGCATGTCCCCATCCCCAGGACTGGCCAGGCTCACCCCACCACTGAGATCAGATCAGTGTGGGGCAGAAGAGCAAGGCTGTGCTCTCCACACACGCTTCACGTGCAGATTAATGTCTCTTGTTCCTGCGGGACGCAGATCTTGATGCCAGCAGCACGGCATTTATCAATTAGACAAGTTGCCCCTGCTCCAGCTCACAAAGCCTTTGCAGAACAACACCTGCTCCAGGACTCCCCACGGGCAGGACATGGGGACGGGGGAGGCTTGCAGAGGCCAGGTAGTTGGCCACCACCACCAGACCTGTCTTCAGCCACGGGGCACAGCCAGAGCACCTCGTGTGAACCCGCCATTCGATCCCCGAGGTATGTCCACAGATCATTTGGCCAGTCAACAGAGTGCTGTCACGTCTCAAACCGAAGACGACAGCTGCTGGGGGGTAGATGATACGGTGTGCACGGGGCTGGCAGGACTGGGGCTGCTGCCAACGCCATGTGCAGGCACCCTGCTCACCCCCGTGCTCGGGCAAGGAGAGAGCCCCTCTCCCACCCACGAGCACCTCCTCTGCAGTGGGACGAGCAGCATGAGCCTCATTCACCAGCCCTGGTCTTCCAATCCATTTCCTGTTCATTAGGACAGGAAGGATTAGGTTGTGATCAAGTGGCTCCACAAATTCCATGGAAGTCTGAACATTTTAAACTGCTGTTTCGGTAAGCCAGGACTAAATTTACCAAAGCAGGCTGTATTGCACATCGATCGACGAGTAAAGCCAAGCCCAACTCATTTGTGAGCTGCAGACTCTGCTGCAGCTTTCCTAAGGACTCTCGAGGCTCTAACAGCCACCGTCCCACGGCTCATTCTCTACATGGAGAGTGGCTTGGAAGAAAAAGTCCACGTTTTTGGGCTTTTTCAACTCCGAGTAGGTCTCCATTTTGAATGACTGGTCTTTGAACTCAACTGGCTGAATAAGCGGGATATTCTCTGCTTTCCAGAGCTGGTTTAGCAACACAGCGGATTCCGGGTGCTGAGGTGCTGTTCTGCTGGGAGCCGGACCTCCCGAGATGCCCGCAAAACCCACGTCCCTCCCACCATTATATTTTACTGACCTCCCGTGAGATTCACAGGCTCTAGTAAACACAGGCTTCCACATTCTTCCGTGCTGAGAGAGTGGGAATTCGGCTCCACACCTTGCCCCACTTGCAAGATGAGCTTGACAGCATTCCTCTTACTGACGGCCGGGGAACTGCCACATCAGCTCCGCAGCTGGAGATGGCACCTGCCTCTGGTACTGCGGGAACCTGTCTGCTGAGCCCAGTCCCCGGTTATCCCACCGACAACCACGTCGGTGCAGAGGGGCTGCAGAGCGGAGCCCTCCCTGCCACGCTTGGACCTCAGACCACCGGTACAGCGTCCACAGCCGGACTGCTGAGGGACCTCAGGATTCATTTCCAGACTGGGATATTTAAAGCACATAATGTTTTCCCCACTTCATTTGGTAGTGGAATCATTGCTAAGGAAACCAGTGCCACAAATTCTGCATTTTTATTTCCCTACTGGATGAAACATGAGTTGAAAATGGGCAGACAACAGAGGAATCCAGTGTGGAAAAATGAGAGGACCGCAATAACCACTTGGACCAAGAGGGACCCAGCTGGGGAGGCACACAGCGTGAGCTGCCCTTCAGAGGGCCGCTGCTCCAGTCTCTCCAACCTCCCCGCTGCTGGGCCAGCCAGCACCCTGCTCCTCCTCCCAGCAAAGCACAGCAGCCCTGGGGATGAATAGAGAAGAGAGGAAGAAACAGCAACAGCCAGCTCAGGGAGCAGCCCCCGCCCTCGGCCCACAGCATCCCCCCTCGCAGACGCGAGATGCCAGAACTCGCCGCGGTGGCCGTGCATAGCCAGCCATGCCAGCTCCTGCACCGCATCCCCCTCCCAGCTCGGCTGGGAGAGCCCACGGTGGGGTTTTGCACTGGAAGCTTCAGCTGGTGCTGTCACTTATCGCCAGAACTGTTTCATTTTGAGGCATGCTTATACCGAGACCAAACCTTCACAGAGACAGCTGCAGGGGGATAAAAATACTTTTCCTTATTACATCTGGAAATGGGTATAAGCTCTGTTTGCAAAATTTCTCTTCAGCTCTGCTGGCAAACCACTTGTTTTCTAGAGGAGACATCACAACTTACGCAATAGCATCATCCCCCCCGTGCCCTCGAAGCAGATCGTGCTTTGAGTCATCTCAAAGAGTAAACGCACCAATTATAACAAAGGTTCACATATCTACGGGCTTCTTGGCACTCCCAGCCCTGATGTCAGCAACACAGGCAGCGCAGAGGCAAATTCCTCAGTGTCCCACAGGAACCGGTTACGGTCCAGCTGGGTCCTCCGGCTCCGCGGCCCTTGCCGGCGGTTCCCTACGGCCACACGTGCCCGTGGCTCGCAGCTGCCCACACCTGCCCAGTGAGCTCAGGGCATCCCAGCCTGGCACGGAGCAGGAAACAGTGCCTTGGTGCTTCGGGATTCTTTTACTGACACAAGGCACAGACAGCCAGACCTTTCGTCTTGGAAAGCATTTTTTGAGAGATTAAGAGTGCAGAACCCTGCAGCAGCAGCCGTCGGCTGATCCCAGGGGATCCGCATGCGTGGGAGGTTCCCCCGTAACCACAGTCGGACACTGGAATCTGCAGACACGCCAGCCCTGCTGGGCAGCCACAACCGTTTAGGAGCCCAGCATCCTGTCAGCTTTGCCCCTGCCTCGCTCTTCCAGGCAGGCGAAGAATGAAAGCAGCCAGGAACCGTTTTGTTTCAAGCCCGCCTGCAAACCAAAACACAGATGCCACATCTAATTTTAGGCCTCCCAGCCTTGAGAGTGTTCTCTTAACTCTCTTTTAAGCAAGAGAAAGATAGTCATGTTGGGACAAAGGCGCCCATGGTGACCCAGCTCTTGGAAAGCTGGAGCAGGGTACGGGAGGCAGAGCCCCATCTTCTCCCCAGCTCTGCTCTGCTGCCTGGGCAGCTGGGGTGAACGGATCACCACCGATCCCCAGGGATCCACGGCACGTATGGAGCTTCCTCCACTAGCTGGATGCAGCGGGACCAGCCACCGCCCTGCTAACTCAGGCTGCCACCTCGTCCCTGCTGGACGTGGGCAACTGTTCCAGCCCAGGCCATAGTTCATGGTAAAACATGGGGTGAGCTGAACCCGCTGCCTCCCTGGCCCCCCAGCACAGCCAGAGGGGAGGCCAATGCTCCATCCCACCCCAGCGCTGCCCTGCCCTGCTGCCCCTTCCAAGCCCCCCTCCAGAAGGGCCAGGAGCCAAGGACTGGCATAGGGCACAGGCTGTGTTGGAAACAGGAAAGGGAAGAAAATCTCTGTGCCGCTATGTTTTGTCCTAACCATTTAAAGATGTTCCTGGGGACTCGGGAGCATATCAGGAAGTAACGGATTTCTTTGCAGGTGGAAGATCATATTATCAGGGACAGACTTTCATCTCGGACCACAGGGGATACATAAAACCAAAGCAAATAACTGAAAGCCAGAAAGCTAAATCCACTGTGAGGATGACCTCACGCGTTCTGGAGTGCATGAGCACGCACAAGGACAAAGCCCCAAGCCAGGCGAGGAGGGGACATGGCCCTCGTGTGACCCACAGCTCCCGGAGTCAGTCCTGAGCTGGGCATGAGCCACCCAGACCTGCCCTGCTAAAGAGAGCTGGCACCTCCAGGCAGCGGGAGGAGGGACAGGGGCTGCTCCGGAGAGTTAGGTCTCAGCGGCGAGAAGCTGCCCACAAACACACACACATACACACTCCAAGAAAGAACACAACATTTGTGGGCGGTATTTCATTTTCCAGGTAAGGCTCCTCCTTTCCAGCCAGACTGAAGCAATTAACCTGATCTGCACACAAACTGTTTTTTCTCCTTTTCTCTCTTGTGTCAGAGGAGAGGGGACCTGCGGAGATAACTGTCCCAACCCTCCCCAACGGTGCCAGCGCCCCTGCGGCCGCTGCTGCTGCCTGCTCCAGATCAGGGAGGGGGAGGAGGCAGGAGCCTTTGCTAGGGAAGGACTGATACAAAAACTCGTGCCTGGACTCTCTTCCCAGTGCACGAGCCAAGGTCGAGGCATTTTTTCTGTCGCTTCTAACCCACAAAGAAGCTCATGCAGCTAAAATATGTAACACCAGTCAAACTGCTGAAGGGTCGCTGAGAAAACGCCAGTAAAAGAAGTGAAGTATCGCCTTGGGAAAGACAAGCAGCAGCCCTCTCAGGCTGTCCCCAACCAGTGAGAACACAGTGGGAGAGAGGAAGCAGAGTCCAGGGTTTTCTCACCTCGTTCTGGGAATACAACATGTCCCAGCGGCTCTACAAAATGCATTTTAGGAAATCTGCAGCCTCCTCTCTGGCACTCGTGGGGATTGCTCCTGATGGCAGCAGTTCCAGGGACACCCAGCAGGACGATGGTCTGTCGGCACAGGTGAAGACGCTGTTGTAATGTGGAATTTACTGCCAGGGCTCTTCCCAAAGCCACCAGCTGCAGCCAGCCCTGGCTTTTAGTGCTCGCAGGAGCAGCGTGGAGGGAGAGGGCACCC
>NW_010401070.1:29055-29994 GCF_000710305.1 Buceros rhinoceros silvestris
GTGTCTTGCCTGTGCTCTGTCCAAAGCCACCAGCGTCAGCCAGCCCTTGCTTTTAGTGCTCGCAGGAGCAGCGTGGAGGGAGAGGGCACCCACCAGCCTGCACCCACCCAGTATGCACACACCCGCCCATCCTCAGATGGGTCACCAGCACACCAGGCCCCCCAGGCTCCAGCAAGAGCCAAACCTTGAGGTTTGCAGGCAGTGCTGACACTCCAGACCAGGCAGCCAACATCCAGGGACATCCTTCCCGGCACCACCTGGCAAAGACACCTGGCTACCGAACCAAATGAATTAAACATAAATCATTACAGTGGTCGCTGAAGCAGCTCTCTGCACTCTGCACGGCACGACCAGGACTCTGCTAGCCTGGGCTAACAGCAAGCCTGCCCTGGAGGACCTCAAGGTCTCCACGGTGCAGGACTGCCTGACTCCATCACAGTTACAACCAGGAACACATGCCCAGCTGCTCTCCACAGCTTCCTGACAAGACAGCTGCCTGCAGCAATCCCTTGCAGCAAAGGATGCTCCATACAAACCCTATCGGTGTCCCCACAGTGATGGTTCTGAACCAACTGTCTAAGCCTTATTTAAGAGATTATCTTTCACTTCCAGAGCTGTTGGGAAAGCCGCAGCCACCTTGCCCGCACTCTCGAGGAGCACAGCATGGCCCAGAGCAGCACACAGCCCCTCGGCAGCTCCATGCCCTGGGCAGTGCGATGGAGGCACCCAGCCAGCCCCTCCAGCAAAACCACAGGCTAATCCACCACTCCGTGCTGTGGATTGCTATTTATTTATCAGTGCGCTCCACTCCACTTTTTGATTTCACAGGAGAGTTCCCAGGTGACCTGCGGAGAGCTCAGGGTGTCAACTACCCTGTGCAGAGAGCTGAGATGCCCAGAGCCGGGTGGCATCCAATTCCCGTCCCAGTGGGCCGGCTGC
>NW_010401070.1:30149-30450 GCF_000710305.1 Buceros rhinoceros silvestris
GCCCATGGCCAGGAAAAGGGCAGCAGCTATAAATACCTGTACAGCTGGGATACATTTTAAAGATTATTTCTGCTACTGCAAAATCCCTTAATCTGTGGTCTGTGTCCTGACAACTCACTCTTATCCCTTCTGAGAATGTGTCAGCATTTGACTTGGTTTGTTCTCATTATTTAAAAGGCCTCCCTGGCTGCAGGGCTGGGGAGTTTCAAACCCAGAGGAGCACGGGTGACCTTGCTCTTTCTGGCTTCTGCTCAGATTGCATTAAACACAAAAAAAGCAGTGGCAGGCGAGCAGTCCAAGC
>NW_010401070.1:30585-37876 GCF_000710305.1 Buceros rhinoceros silvestris
CACTGCCCCCAGAGGCTCCCACCCGGGTGCACTCCTATAACTCCTCTCCTGCAAACACTGTCCCAGCCCCCAGGAGCTGGACGGGCGCAGACACCCCCGAGGACAGCACTCAGGTCTGCTAAAGCAAATGGGACTATTGACAGGGCATAAAGTCCAGGGCACAAGCACACTGCTGCAGGACCCTCTCCCAGAACCGAGCCCAAACCCCACCCCACACCCCGGGAGCCCAGCCCAGACAACTGCCAGGGCCCGCGGTGCTGAGGGATGTCTGCCAAAGCCACTGGCTCACCACAAGCCGCATCTCCCCCACCTGCAGAACAGCAGTAATATCTGGTTTGCATGGTTGCCTGGAGGCTCAATGAATTGCAGCTCTTAAGTGCTTCAGAAGAAAAGTGCCACAAAAGCACAAAGTACTATTACTGGTAGGAGTCTTACTACTGTTAGAGGATACTCTGAACTTCACTTGTAAGTACTTGTAAGAAGGGGGTTCTAATCGTTATTTTTAAAGCAGCATGAAACACAAACAGATGTCGCAACAACTGCTAACGCTGCCCACTGCAGGCACCTCGCCTGAGTCAGGACACCTTCTCACCGCACCAGCAAGGCACGGCCACAGGTCTCTCCCAGGGCGGCTCCTCCTTCCCGCTGTCCCACACCCAGAGCTGGCAGGAGGATGGAGGAGTAGCTGGACATGGGCAAGGAGCACAGGCAGATCAGCGAAGAAGACAGACACTGCAGTGGATGCAGTGAAGGGGAACAGGGATGAAGAACCTCCATCACCAATCTTTGCCATGACAACTTGGTCAGTTCCTGTTCATCTTAATGAGCTCATTCATACCACTATTACTGTTAAAAAATGAAGCCAGCTCTGGTCCCCACAGCGTGCAGCCGCTGTTGATACCAGCCTGCCTGCATTAAGACCCCAGTGACCACACTGCTTTCCTCCACCACTGGACAACAAACAGCCTGGCTTCCCCGCAGCATTCAGCCCCAAAGGCCACGTCAGCGCTAGGCGAGGTCACTTTACCTCAAACGCCAAGAAGGCTATAGGGGAGGACTCCAGCAGGTCACCAGTCCCTCTGCGTCCGCATTGCTGAACATGCTTCCCACAATGGAGATTTGTAGTGGCCAGAGAAGATCTTCCAGGTGTTCCCTGCTGGTACCTCTGTGGGAGGAGGAGGAGGTCCAGCTGAAGCAGGGGCTCATGAAAGACACTGCCGGCCACCTTCTGCCACCGTGGCTGTGCCCCACAGAGGCCAGTGAGATCCACTCTGGAGCCACCTCCTGACTCCGAGTAGCAACAAGAAGTAGCAATACCGTGGTGTGGTTTGCAATCCAACAACCATGAAAACAAGGGGAAGAAAGTCAGAAGAGACAGGGCGGCATGTCTGGACTGGCCAGGTATTGAGAGGTGACATGCCTGTATCTGCCTCTTGACTGTTTACCAGGCATCCTGGTTCTCTTGAGGAAAAGAGAGAGCTGGAAAGGATCCAGTAGCCACCACACAGAAGGGTTTGCCATTGCTCCATTCCTATGAATATGGTGTAGAAATGGGTTCATCCAAGGTGAGAGGAGATCACCGCTGGGTGATAACATAACGAAGGAAGGTGCCCATGCCCTCTGCGTCGCATCTCCACTTTGGCATGGCATCGAAAGCAGCCTCTTCCCAGTGAGACAAGTCAGTTGGTCTGTCCAAGATGACTTTGTGGTATCTGCTTTGTGTCCGTTTCTGGTGCAGATGTCCCTTTCACAGAAAACATCCTCCACGCCAGCAGCAACGCTGTGGGAAACCTTAAGAAAAGCCAAGGGGCACTGCTGCCTAGAGTCCCCACTGTCGTTGTCTCAGAGAGGTGGTGCCCCCCAAGGTGGTGCTGATATCGAAGCGGTGAAGATGCTGCATCTGCTACACATGTGCTGTGGCAGAGACCTGGAACTCTACAGCTTTTCAAATAAAGAAAATCCACATCAAATTGCAAAATTTCCAGAGTTTGACTGTCAGAGCTGTACGAGCACTGCATAGATCTTTGGGGTCGAGCAGAGCAGCTCAGAGAAACAAATGGTTTTTACCATTTTAGAAAGTCTCCCACAGAACAGGTGTCTTTCAGTAAATGCTCATTTGATAAATTTAATATGCTCCATGGGATAATAAAATAATACAACTCTTTTACCTTTAACTCTGCCATTTTAGCTCTCAATCACAATGGCAAAGCATCCCTTTCAAAGCAGCTGCAGAGGCAACCCCCTGGACAGCCACCAGCGAGCACCACAAATACAGGCTGCAGGCAATTAGAGTAACAACTGCCCATAGGGAAACGGCAAAGCAGGGCAGCCCCGTTAAAATCAGAGGTTTCCAAAACACAGATCAAGCTCAGTGCTGAGACAAGAATGTCATTCATATGAATGACAGAAAAATACAAAGAACTGAACTGCTCCTCTACTGCAGATTAACTTTAGCTCTGTGAAGCTGCTTTCGTCATGCCAAAACAAAATATTGCCATATGACTAAAAAAATTTCCAGCATTTTAGGAAACTTTGGAATTTCTTCCGGCAACAAATGGCAACATTTCCAGCTTTCCTCCCAGCTCAGGAGCACGCTTTTTTCCCCCCCACCACGCACAGACTCCAACTTCTGATCATCTCCCGTCTTCACTGTGCTTTTTCCTTGAACTGCCCATCTGAAATTCGCTCTCGAAGTACTGCACGCCTTTATCTCTCATGCTCCCAAGAGATGCCACTCGAAGGTGCCACCCTGGCATGGGCACAGAGCGAGCTGTTGTCTCGCTCCTGGAGCTGATGGTGTCCTTGGAGGCTGCTCGGCGCAGAGCCGAGGGGAGTTGTGCATTGTCCAGAGGGGCTGCCCAGGCAGCGGATGGCATTTGGCATCCACTGCCTCGATACACTGTTTCTCCCCTAATTCTTGCCGGGATGGTCCCACTCCTTCCTCTGTCTGCAGCCAGGGGATGGAGGCACAGAGCTGCCGGGACAGGCCGGCGGCAGCAGCGTGCTCCCGACACGAGCAGCCACAAACCGGCCAGAGCTCCCGGGCTCCTCGGCATGGAGGATGCTGGATGCCCATCCCTGCTGGATCCTGATGCCAGTCTCCACGGGGGTGATGCTGCCCCGGGTCAGACACCTGGCCCCATGAAGGTGATGCTGCCCTGGGGGCTGATGCTCATCCCCATAGTTGTGATGCTGTCCCGGGGGCTGATGCCCATCCCCACAGCCCTCCGAGAGGGAGGGAAAGATGCATCTCTGCACCAGCACGGTTTTCCTTCAGATACAGCAAAATGCAAAGCCACGGGCAGGCTACGAAAGAGGCCTTCCCCCTCCATTCACAGTCAGTACACTGGCATAGGCTGCCCTTCTAACTTCAGAAAGAGCACCAAATCACTGCCGGTTTTTAACAAGCTCTCTTTGGCTGGAATGAAGCTCTCTGACCAGGAAAACCAGTGGGTTACACCACGGACTGGCTGCAAGAAGTAATGCAAAGCACAGCTACCACCTGCTTAACAAATGCAGACAGCAGAAAACACGTAAAAGCTGCACAAGGAGGAGAATAGCTGTCATGGGCAAATCTTTCACAGCGTCCTGCCCTGCACTCCTCAGTATCAGAGGACAGGGCACGCGAAATGCCTGTACAACTGAAACCCACCTTAGAGTGCTCTTATAGCTCTTTATGCACGGTTTCTTCGTTGAAATGTTCTGAATTCTCAGCCACTGTTTTCTAAGCCAAATGGCACGTAGAGCTTACCCTTTTGTTGCAAGCAGCACTTAAGAGAAACCACGGGCTGAGTCCAGGCAACCAGCTGTGGAAAAGGATAATCTCATCTATCAATTTAAATGAACACTAAATCATGGGAAAGTCTATATAAATCAGCACCCTCCGGACGAGATGAAAACAAAGTCAACTAACTAAGCACGGAAGAAAATAAACGAGCTTTGGCTTGCATGTCACAGCTCTTCAGACAGCAGCTCTCAAGAGCAAGGAAAAGGAGTGGCTGCACTCCCATCACTGCCGCTCTCCTGGTCACGAGGGGTTCACTGCACCCGCTGCCGTTCTGTAAGTACAAGGCTTAAGCAGAATGTGAACATCCCGGCAACCCCAGCTACCAGGACCGGCATATCACTTGTTTCACAACCTTAACTCGAGCCATGACAGATGAGCATCCCGGTGCAGCCTGGCAGCATGCCAGCGCACATTTAGAAGAGTCCTGAGTTTGCTGAACCAGAAACAGAATGGTGCAGGGCTGGCAATTCATTTCGTGTTTAAAACAGCCCTCTCGTGCCTGCCAGTAGGGACAAGAATTGAAAGGTGGAGAGGAAGAACATTTTTTATGCTTTCCCTTCCCCCAGGAACCATCAAAAAGCATTAGCTCATCAGTGACATTCCCAAAGCTCAACATCCCTGGGTCTGTCCTGGAGGGGCTCCAGGAGTACCTATGGCGAAGCTGGCCAGAGGGATGGGGGTCAGAAACAGCATTCTCCTAGGCAAGGCTCGTCTTCAAGAGAAGTATTTACGTACTATCACGTTCGCCTGAGCAGGAAGCTCATACCGACAACAGCACCCAGAGTGGTCATCCCCTTCTCAGGGACTTCTGAGTCCTGCCAGTGGAGGGCTGAGGGTCCCCCAGATCCCCCCTGGAAAGGGGATGCCAGGGCAGCGCTGGGCACAGGCAGCCAGGCACAGGCTGGGACTGAGGGCAGCCCAGAGATCAGCCTCCCGCCTTGTCTCTTCTGGCAGGCCAATAACCTGCCCTTGTTTTTTTATCAGCATCTTATCTCCTCAACCGGTAGGTAGCAGTTAATACAGGTATTATCTGCAAGCAGTACCACAATTACATAGCTGGCCACAAAAAGATTATATGCCTGTTATGCCAGGTGATGCATAAATGCGTGGCGCTCGCCCAAGCTCATTACAGCCCAACGAAGAAAGGAATCTGCAGGTAGGCATGACCCGCACACACAGGGATACCAAACAGGCAACAGCAGTAATAGCAAAGACCACTTAAAAAACATTTGAAACTACACAGACAGATTCTTCTGAGCCAATTATCCCTTAAATTCACTTACCACCTTCGTTTCCATTGCTTCAGTAATAGCTCCGTCTTCTATTCCATTTTAGCTCAAACCACAGGCCACGCCACGTACCCATGCTGTGCCTTGGCCTCGTACATCAGTCTGATATCATAACTTTGGATTTATCCTCAGTGCTACATCTTACTCTTAAAACAGGTTAGTCACCTCAAAGACTGCTGGTGACAACTATGCAACAACCCGAGCTCAAAGATAAACAGGTACAAGTCTGCACTGTGACAAAAGCTTGGGTTAATGTGCAAATTACTGGCACAACTGGGTTCACCTTATCAGGTTCAAATCAAACCAAGTTGTCTTGGTGTCTACTTTGCTTCCTCAGTGCCTCTACACTCAGACAAATCCCTCCCTTCCGCCCCTCTTTCCTCGCAGGAGCTGCTGCCTGAGCAGCAGCTGCACCACCCGCTGCCACCCCCCAGCTGCAGCATGGGCTGCTCGCTGCGCTGGCACTGCTACACGTCCAGGAGGAAATTAAAAGCCATGGCCATCGACAGGCAGCACACAGTAAAGTTAGCGGAGACTTTGCTGGGCTGACATAGAAACCTGGGGGCAATTAACGCATGTGGCTTTAGCCAGCCCACAAAGGAGCACTCCGCTTTCCCCACAGCATTCTACAATCGCTATACAGAGAGGGGTATAAACACCGTCCGTCCGTCACACCCGTGCAGCAGCCGGGTCCCAGTGCTTGGGCAGGGAGTTCACAGACGAGGTAACGGCATTGTAGGAGCTCTCTGTGCTGGCTCCAATGCTGCTGGTCCCTGCCAAAGCCCGCCTGCGGGAGCCCGGGCCCCCCTTGGAGCCAGGGAAGTGGGGACACAGACACAGCCCACTGCACAGAGCCGCGAGGAGGAGGATACAGCATTTCCCACCGGAATACGAGAGGCGTCATTTACCTCTAAGGCAAGACTCGGGCAAAACCTGACTGCTGCCTCACTCCAGCCCACACAACTGCCTCTGAACCCTGAATAAGCCCAAATCTGCTCCACTGTGGTACTCCCCGTCTGTGCCTGGTTCTGTTGCACAGGCTTCACAGGCAAACAAACCGTGGCAAGGCTGAGCCCTCTGCTATCGAAACATGTCATCGTCCACTGGAGAGCCGAACTCTTCCAACTCGATTCCTCCCTGCTCACCCCACACTGGCCTCAGCAGAGACGGACCCGCAGGACCCCAGAGGAAGGTGCACAGGGTACACACAGCTCCTGCTGCAGCACGACACTCACAGCTGGACTCATTTTGACCTGTCCTACTTTTATCCCCCCCCTTTTTTTTTTTTTGCCAAAATCCCCAAGTACATTATTGTGTGGATGATAACCACTACAGAGCCCGAATAAAGGTGTGAGTGTTTTAAAGCCACCAAACAAGCACAGAAGCACAAGGAGTTGCCCTGTGCTAATTTAAAGGGAAACCCTGATTGTTCATTTTAATCCTGGATGCCCTCCAACAGGGTACCACAGGGTGAGAGCGGGGATGTGCAAGTCCCCTGATGCCGACCCACACTGAGGCCACAGCAACCACCTGCGGCTGGGGCTGCCTCAGAGCCAGCAGTAAATCCTTCTGCAGTCACGTTCCCGCTCCCGTTTCTGCCAGCTGCAGCAATTCCCACACGCAGTAACGCGTGTTGCTGTGAGGACAGGTGACAATGCAGCGTACCCCCTGGTTTTGATGGCGACTACCTGTTCCACCGAGACAGTTCATCTCCTTTTAGGAGGTTAATCCATCAGGAGAAATTACTTTTGATTGAATCCTTCTTCTCAAACAAACCTTCTCTTCTCTGCTGAATTCCTAAGCACTCCATCTCTACTTTAAAACAGGTTTTCTGCCTGTATTTCAAACAGAGCTTCCCTGCACACACAGTGTTTCTCTGCCTGTGCATTCGGCAGCCTCAGCACGTTTCGCACAGCTCATTCCCTGCTCATCTGGTTCACGGTGGCGTGAGGCACAGGCAGAATTTTTAACTCGATCTGGAGATGGGTCCGTGCTCTAAGTGCAGTGTCCCAAATCCCACACACTTACAGCGTCTGAGAGAAGGGGGACATGAAACGAGATCAATGCCATCGACCTTAGGGGGACAGCGGAGGATGACGGGAGTGTAGCACAGTATTTCTGGCACAAATTTGCCTGACAACTCACAAGTAACAGCACTTCGGTAAAAGGGAAGGCTCCCACAGCAGAGAAGTGACCCAAGCCGGGGGCAGGACAG
>NW_010401071.1:0-203 GCF_000710305.1 Buceros rhinoceros silvestris
CGTCAGGAAATGCCGGCAGGTTCCCTCGCTCAGCGGAGCAGGGTTCGTGGGCTTCTACTGACATTCCCGACCACCGCGGCCGGGGCTGCTCACTGCTCCCGGTGGGGGACAAGCATATAGCCGCAGACAGCTATTCCTTGCGGGGCAGCTTCTGGTTCCCCGGCCGTACTAGACCCGAGACCCCTCGCATCTTCACTAGCCCT
>NW_010401072.1:0-327 GCF_000710305.1 Buceros rhinoceros silvestris
GCTGTGCTGGGGCACGGGGCGCTGCAAGCGGAGCAAGGCTGTGCCCTCCTCCCTCTGCTTCCCCCGGGTGCTCGCTGGGCTCCATGGAGGAGCCACAACAGGAACCTTTTGGGCTGGGGGGACTGGCTTTGTGCTGGCAGCAGCCAGGGGAAGGTCCAGAGGGAACCCCCGGCTACTCCATCCTCTCCGCCCGTTTAACGGGAACGGAGAGGTGAAAGCAGTGTGCCCTGACCCTGCTGGCCCCCGCCTGCCTGCTTGGCCCCACCAGCTTCTCAGATTAACTTGCTCCCTGGTTGCGTGGAGAACCACTGGCCGGGACATGAGCCT
>NW_010401072.1:498-868 GCF_000710305.1 Buceros rhinoceros silvestris
TCCGGCGCGGGCTGTGCTCGCTCCCTCCTCAGCGTGTGCTCACCCGCTGTCCCGTATCGGTGCCTGTGGTCCAGCCCCCTCCCCAGTTTGGTGTCGTTGAGCCCCGGCAGAGGATTGCACGGGGATGGATGTGACGTGGATGTGATGTGTGATGGCACAGAGGATGGAGGTGTGCCGGTGTCACTGTTCAGAACCTTGTGGGGCTCTGAGGGCTCAGAGCGCAGGACCATGGACCTGCATTCCCTCCGGTGTCCCGCGGGGCACTAGGGATGGGCTTGGAGCCGCTCGCTCTGTCGGGGGCTGGAGCCGGGGTGGGTTGGGGCACGTGCGGGAGCCGGGTGGTGTCGCGGTGGTGCCCGCTCTGGGGCTC
>NW_010401072.1:1621-1857 GCF_000710305.1 Buceros rhinoceros silvestris
ACTGATGCCTCCCCTGCCTCAGTTTCCCCCTCTGTGTTGTGGCTCTGCTCTGGTGAGGTGGGAGAGCGCCGTTTCCAGTGCGTGGGGCTGTGGACTGTGGGTGGTGGGATGCTGCTCGGGGACGTGCCGCGGACTCGTGCCCCTCGACACGGGCAGCAGGGGAGCTGCCACGCTCAGCCTCGGCTCCTTGACCAGCTGTGAGCTTTGGGCTGGGGCTGCTCCCTCACTCCGGGGCA
>NW_010401072.1:2205-2647 GCF_000710305.1 Buceros rhinoceros silvestris
CACTTCCCTACTCCTTCTCATCCCTGGGAGGAGCGGGCTCCTCTATCCTCCACCTCAAAGGGACCGTTGAATTGTTTTGGTTGAAAAAAGCCTTTAAGATCATCGACTCCAACCGTTAACCCGGCGCTGCCAGGAACGTCGAGGTCTGACTCGTGGAGACTCATGGAGACGTGGGATCTGAGGATGAGAGCCCGGGGACTGAAGTCCTGGAAAAGGCCGCATTGTTCGGGAGCAGTTTGGTCTCTGCCGTGCTCGGTTCGAGCATCTCGCCAGCCGGCATGTGCTGGACCTCGAGCCCCGTGCTCGGCGCTGACATGAAAGCGTCCAAAATAAGCTCAGCTGCGCAGTGGCAGCTCGCCCGCTGAGCCCCCTTCACCCCCGCTCAAAGCAGCCCTCAGGGCGGGGAGCTGGGTTGCTGGTTTGGTCCCCGTGCCCCTTTCTC
>NW_010401072.1:2784-3005 GCF_000710305.1 Buceros rhinoceros silvestris
GTTTGGTCCCCGTGCCCGTTTCGCGGTGCAGAGCGGCTGGCAGTGGCGACGGCCGGTACCTGCAGGCAGGGCTGTGACCTGCGGCGTGGGCACGGGAGCCAGGCACTGCCTGGCTTCACAGATCTAAACCTCCCCAAAGCTCCTTGCCTGCTGCTGCTTGCTTTTATTGCCATTGTCACACTCGAGCTGCCGAGACCCCTGCCGAGCACCCACATTGCTCC
>NW_010401073.1:0-442 GCF_000710305.1 Buceros rhinoceros silvestris
CTTACGTTCTTGTCCTTCGTGTCAGTCTGTTATGAATCTTAAGCTAAGCCGGGTCCCCCGAGGCCGGGCCACCGCCAGGGCTCCTCAGCGCTACCAGTCACCCCAAGGTGAGCATCCCTGGAGAGGGGCCGGACCGGGTGGCTCGCGGTGGATCTTCCCCCCCGGCTGCCGTGTTGTGCTCTTCCACTGCCGTGTTGTGCTCTTCCATCTGCAGTGCCTGGATAGTCCATCTGTGGCGGGAGGGCACAGGGCGGTGGGTTTCTTTATTTTTTTTTTTATTTTTTTCTTTTTATTTCCCATTAATGGATTCTGTGCTTTCTCCTCGTTCTCATGACTGATATTAAAGCTGGTCTTGTGGAAATGGCCAGGCTGTGTCATTTCTGCCTTGCCCCCACCCCAAGGGTGTAGCGCTGATTGGAGCCGCCTCGGCGCTTAGCACCGG
>NW_010401073.1:576-5925 GCF_000710305.1 Buceros rhinoceros silvestris
GGCAGAGCCCTCTCCCCTTTGGCTGCCTGCCCTCTCCTGCCCAAAGAGCCTGTATTAGGGGAGCAGAGGGGGTGGGTGGTGGAGGAAGGGGGTGCTGGAGGTGTCAGGACACGGCATCTCTTGGTGGCGGTCCGAGTTACATCCCCAACTGAAGAGCCTCCCCACGGGCCGCGGCCGTCCCGCTGCCACCCTCCTCCCACGCAGCGCGAAGGCTCGGTCAGGCAGCAGCTCTTGGGAGGGACGCTGGTGCATCGCAAACGGTTCAACCGAGAGCTGCAAGGGCGGATGCGAGGCTTGGCGAGCTGCCTGCCGGCGAGACAAACGTTCGAGTCATTTAGTTTAACAAAGGGAAGGTGAAGAGGTGGCTCCATCAGCGCATAAATTCCTGTGTGGAGAGATTTCTAATAAAGGGTTCTTTAATCTGGCAGACAGAGCCAGGACGGGGATGGAGGGGGTCGTGACAGCGGAAAGCGAAATGCATTCAAATGAAAGAGCCTGTCTGGGACCCTGGATGGTCCCTCAGCCCCTGAAGTCTTTAAATCAAGATGAGAAATCTTTTGCCAATCGACGTGCTCCCAGAGCAGGTCCCCATCCCTGCAGCGCTCTCTGGGATGGCTGGTGGGGAGGACCTTGCAGGTGGTAGCGAAGGTATTAGAGTGAAGACCCCAACCCTCTGTATTTGAGCCTGTTGGTGTCTGAGTTCACCCGAACCCTCAGCAAAGTGGACTTCTACCCAGTTATCCCTCCATTAGACATCCACAGGCCTTTGTCTTCCCAAGGAACTCACGAGAATCCGGGCAGGTCTTTGCACCAGAGTCACTCCTCCAGCTCTTTCTCTGTTTGGTGTCTTTGACTTTCAGCCTCGAAGGGGTGGTTTCAAAAAAAAAAGTCCGGATTTCAATCACTTACCACGGTGAAAGTGCTGTGATCTCCAAGTCTTGCAGGGACAAATAATTACTGCTGGGTACAAAGTGTTTTTCTGTCAAGGATCTTGTGTTGTCAGTTGACGAGAGGCAATGCACATTGCGTTGACTCCGTCTGTCTTATCAATCAGCTGCAAAGCCAGATTCATGCTGGAAGAAAGGGACCGTCATACCGCGTCCCGGGGGTGGCCGAGGACACGCCTGCCCACCCTCTACGCTAATCTGAGCCCTAACAAACAGCTCAGCTTGTAGGGGCTGCTGTGTTCGGTGGCACCTCAATGGCACCAGGCAGGAGGCCATCACAGGGGGATGCTGGCCTGAGCCCGAAGGCTGGTGCTGCTGCAGGAGACGACGTGGAGCAGGATGAGCCGTGCACATCGCCTCACGGCTCTTGTCCTGGCTGTCAACCAGCTTGAAGCTGCCACGAAAGCTCCGGGAGAGCTGCATTCAGATGGTGACAAAAGACCCCCAGGGCTTAGGGATGGCCCTTGAAATGGGAACTCCTGAGCTGGCCACGGGAAAAATTCTGGTTTTCACCTGCCTTACAACCCCAGCCTGAGCACTGGTGTCACACTGGAGGTACTCCCTGCCTGTGCTTTGCTCTCTCCATCCTCCTCCTGTCTCTCCAGATCAGTTTTTTCCTATTTTTTAGCTGTTTTTCTGCTGCTCAAATGCTCAGTCCACAGAGTGCCTGTGGGTGCTGGGAAGTGAAGGAGCTGGTGTGTTCCTCTGGGTTCTCCTTAGCAGGCAGCAGAGATTCACGTCCTGCTGCTTCCCTGCCTGCACCCCTGGATGACAAATCTCTCGTCACCTCTGCCAGTGCCACCACACTCATAGAAGCCCAGGGCTGGGGGAAAACTCCCACCTTAAAAAGCTCCTTGCAGTCCTCTGCTCCCGTCCCGCGCTGCGCCACGTCTTTCAGGCATCCACAGTCACAAAACTCCCTTGGGCAGAAACCTCGTGGTGTTTCTCCCTTCAAGATGTCAAAAGATAAATGAGGCTCAGATTCTGCAGGCGGTGAAATGTGTTTTGTTTCACAGTTGCTGGGGGGAAAAGAACACCAAAACACCAAACCAAACAAAAATACCCACTTTCATTTCCTGCTCCTCTCACTATTCTGCTGATGCTCTCACCCCGCTCACGATGCTCTCACCCTCGTCCTGTTACTTTTCTCCACCTCCTGACGCTTTCACATCCCCTTTCCTGGCATCCCAGTGATCAAGTACTCTGATCTTGAAGCTCTGAATCTAATGAGGTGGGAGAAGCTCCCTGACAAGGTGCACAGTCCCATGAGGGTTGAGACACTTTGGTGCTGTGGTCACCAGACAGAAGCTCTTCAGCTCTTGCTGGAAGCTGGGCATTTCTCCATGCTCACCCCTGCTCTGTATCCCCAGAGCAACACCCAGCACCAAACCCCCTGAAATCATGAGATTGCCTTAAACAATCGGGAGATTTTCCTCTTAAAAGAAAAAATCCACATTGGGTGCTGTTTTCTCTTCCTGTTCCTCCCACCCCCCGAGTGAGAAAGGTGACGTTCGCTTCACAGTTTCAAGCGCTCAGGAGGAAGCCTGGGAACGTGCAAAGAAAACTGCGATTCTCAGGCAAATCCTCTGCTTCCACCCGCCCGCACGGCGAGGAGCTGCTGAGACTCGGGCTGTGCTCGCGAGGGCTGGCAGCACCGTGCCGCCGGTTTAAAGCCCCTTGGCATGGCATGCTGGAGGGTCCTCAGCCCTCCTGGCTCTCCTCTAGCTCGTGTCCTCACCCCCGCCAGGCAGGTTGGGCAGGCGCAGATGTGCTGCGCCTGGGTGGAGTCGTGGAGGAGCCAGGAGTTCTAGCGGTGCTGGGTTTGGGTTTTTATTTTTTGAAGGATGGAATAGAAAATCATGACTTTGACCCCATCTCCAGGGAAAACGCCTTAAGAGAGCTCGTTGTCAGCCCATTTGTCTGCTCATTCATCACCCCTGGCAGCTTTCAAATTCTCCAGCCAGTTCCAAGAGAATTTGGCAGCACGGTCTCAGAAATAATTCAGGTCCTGCGCAGCATCGCCGCTGAGTGAAAGAGGGGGAACCAAGCTGGTGGCTCTGCTGGGGTGAAGATGGGCACAGTCCACGCAGCGGCTGGGCTGATGGACCATGCGCACAGCTCTGAGCTGCTCCCAGCACCTGCCGCCTTCTCCTGGGAGCACTGTCCTGGGAGACAGGATGCACACGCACTGTTGGAGGCAAAGAGGACTGGGGTGGAGGGGATAAAGGCACGAAGCCATAAGAAATCAGGTTTCTTTCATGCTGCAGCTCAAGGAGCAATTACTTCCCACCAAGCGATAGATTTTAGCAGCCAGGGAGAGCAGTTCTGTGAAAGTCCGCGCAGCTGGGGCCAGGAGATTTGGAACATTGCTGTGCTGGAAGCTGATTGCACCTTCTCCTTTACCGACCGGCTTTCCCTGGCTCAAAGGAGTGATGAGAAAATAAAGTGACATTGAAGTGCCTCCACTCAAACGCTCCCCTTGAACGAGTCTGTTGGCAGTGGCTCCATCCCTGGGTGCAGAGAGCAAGTGGCAGCTCTGCCACTTCTTCAGCAGCAGGAGAGACCTTAAAATTTTCATGACACCAACTCAGTGAGCCAGCCAAGGGTGTGAGGAAGGTCCTGGGAAAGGGAACTGCAGCCCCGGTGGGGAAGGTGGGGTGGAAGGAGACTGCACTGCCAATGCAAAACCGCATTGTCTGTCAGGAACAACAGTCCCTTTTTCAGGAGAAAAAAAATAGGTGGGGGTTAAAGATCAAGAGAAGCAGTGAGGATATTGGAGGATTCCGAAAAAAAAACCCAAAACATCCAACAATCCGACCTGCTGAGCCAGCACGGAAGCCAGCTACGCTGGAGAGCGAGAGGATCCGCCAGGCCAAAAGGGCAGCTCTAAGCACTTGGTAAATTATTTTCTGCGGGTTTACCCCGTGGTGGCTCAGACCACATTTCAACAAGAGGAGAAGGGGGTGTAGGAGACACAGCGTGGTACATCTCCAGCACCCTATTACTGTCTGTTTATTGTGGTGCTGTGTCTGACGCCCTGCAGCCCGGCTGCTGAGCTGTCGGAAGACAGGGACCAGGGTGACAGCTCCACTGCGGCAGCTTGTTTTCCTTAGCTGGAAAAGGTCACCCAGGTCTGCGCTGCTGGCACACGCTCCTCCAGCAGATTTCCATCTCAGGTGGCTGTGTCCTTCTTGGCAATCACGCCCCTTTCCCTGAAAAACAATTTTCCTGATTATTTATTAATATTCGCTACAGCACGGAAAGCCTGTTCCACCGGCACAGTCCATGAGCACCAGCTTCCTGCTGCCTGGACCTGGTAAAACTTTCCTGGGTGAGTTTCGTGGTTTAAGAGTGCGGGGATTCAGAAACAATTTCTGGTTCCACTTCTTCCTGAGCTGATTCCATCAGCGCGATTCGTATTGCAGCATCTAATCTGCTGGGTATTCTACGGAAGCGCAGCAAGTGCAGCTGGGCAGCCACACGCCTCTGGAGGACACAAGGGAATGGAAATTTAGATCATAACCAACCTCGCAGGGACCACCTGGCAAGGCAGCGAAGTGGCTTTGTTCCAGTTTGGTTTCGTTTGGTTTTCTCATACGTTAAAGAAAGAAGAGGCTAAAAGGAAGATGGAGTTTTTGTATTATTACAACTCGAGCAGCCGGAATCTCCGGTTTTCTCATACGTTAAAGAAAGAAGAGGTTAAAAGGAAGATGGAGTTTTATGTATTATTACAACTCGAGCAGCCGGCGTCTCCTCAGCCTGCTTGATGCTAACAAGCTGAGATGGCCCCGCTCTGTGCTACAGCAGCCACTAAAGAGCACGCCAGGGTTTCCGGTCTCCTGTCTCCTTCCTGGAGACATCCTCCTCTTCTCTCAGAGCCACAGGCTGCTCCAGCTGCAGTGGGAGTGAGCAGACAAGGCGGGAGGAGTCAGGATTGCTGCACCTGATGGCTCCGGTAGGTGTAGATTTAGCAAGATATTTCAGCAGCTCTTACAAAAGATGCTCTGAAAACCACCTTGAAGGCATCTGGGAGACTTGACACAGCTCACAAAGCCCCAGTCCCTAGCAGGGAGGAGATGGTGGTGGATGTGCTTGGGGCTCCCTGAAGTTTTGTATGTGCTGCATCTTCTGGACCAAGGCTGGCCCCACCAACCAGGCACTGCAGCAAGGGATGGGTCTGGTTTGGTCTTTGTTTGACCACCCTTGAGGTGGATTTCAGCTCAGAAGGATCTTCTGGTGTCTCCTGGAGGAGACATAAAAAGCACAAGTTTTGGTGCATAAATCAGACACACAATACTATTACATTACCTATTCCCAAGGCCACTGAAAAGAGAACCAGCCAGATTCACCCTCAGCAAAGGGGTTGGTTACACAACTGGCGGGGGAATGGTTTGCCTCCAGA
>NW_010401074.1:0-275 GCF_000710305.1 Buceros rhinoceros silvestris
ACCAGGCTTGGCATAAAGATGGAGTTTGGGAATGAAGATCTGCAGTGGGATATTGGGGATATGTCGGGGAAAGGGCTGGGGTACGGGTGGGGCTGTGGGCACTGGGAAGAGCGAGGGGTCTGCACCCACCCCCTTGGTGCAGAGGCAGAGCAGGGCTGGGATCAGGCCCCAGGGGGTCTCTGTGAAGGACAGCTGGATGGGGTGGGGGCCTGTCTGCAGCCCTGGGCCAGCTGGGGAGGGCAGGGTGTGTTGGATGGGGTGGGTCACCGAGGCCT
>NW_010401074.1:514-3088 GCF_000710305.1 Buceros rhinoceros silvestris
GGTACTGGGTGAGCTGGGGGTGAGTGGCGCTCAGCCACGGCCCCCAAAGGTGATGGAGGAGGAGACAGGAGGCAGGACATAACTTTTATTAACCATTAGAAACCATAAGAAACCACATTATTCGTTAAAGTTTTACATCCAGTATTTTGTTTTTCCAGTTGTACAAGTGGAGGCGAGCTGAGCTGGACAGGCTGGGGGCTGCTGGCTGCCCCCCGGGACCTCCTGACACCCCCCCAGACACCTTCGCTGGAGGTGTTGCTTTGGGAGAAGAGACTTTGGAGACACAGCAGCTTTGGGTCAGATTTGGGTTCTTTGTGAAAGCAGCTTTTGGGGTTAAATTTGTGGAAAGGGCCATTGCCCTGCTTTGATTTTCCACCTCTCCAGCCACTGAGCAGCGGGAGGAGGAGGAGGGAGACCCACGAGAATGCCTCAAGATGGGCAACACCCCTGGGACAGCCCACCCCACCCCCCCCCCCAAAAAAAAAAAAAAAGAGAGTAAGTGTCATTTGTTCTCACTCTGTAGTCACTGTTGTTGCCTTAGGGCTGCACCAAGCTTGCTATGCTATCCCCTCTGCAAGACAAGAGAAGAAATCAGCTGTGTCTGTAGCCCCACAAAAAAAAAAAAGAACTCCCAGGCATTGGGGAACTTTTTCAAAAATAAAACCAGCCTTTGCTTTCTCTGAAATACCCCAAAATTTGCACCTTGTGAAGGTGCAGTGGGGTCACTTCTGCATCAAACCCAACCCGGTATCCTCCCAGTGAGCCCAGGGTGGGAGGAACCAGCATCTGATAATCTCAGAAAAGCCCATTTAGGAGAGAAGAGGGAAAATCAAAGCAAAAATAAGTCCAGGGTGGGGGTTGCCAGCAGGATTCCCCTGTCTTGGTCCCCTTTGTCTGCCTTGGCTTTCCCGTGTAACCACCACATCTGCAGAGCAGGGGGGATGAAGAGCAGCAAGACAAAGAGGAACGAAGCGACGAGGGGAGGGGAGGAGGTGGTTTCCCCATCAAAATCCCCAAACCTCAGTCAAACTCACTGCCGAGCAGCCCGGGGCACCAGGAGCATCCGGCAGATGGAGGTGCTGGCAGCGAGCTGTGGGCTGAGCCGGGTGGGAGAGGGGCTTCGTCCCCGGGAATCAAACTCTGTCCCTGCTTCGTGCATCCCCGGGCAAAGCCTGCCTCAGTTTCCCCACCAGAGCTCCACAGAGCACCGAGGGCTCACCCCCATGAAATGCTCCAGGCGTGAGGTGATCAATAAATACTATTTCATAGAAATGCTCAATTTAAAGGAAAAATAATAAAAATCACCAAAACCTTTTCATAAAATCATTTATTTTAAATATTTCCCTGCAAACCCCCAGGGATGGGCGGGCTGGCAGATGTGTCCCCTCCAGGACCGTCCCTCCAGAGCAGCCAGGGGGTGGCTCAGGGGTAACTCCCACTATCGGACATTAAACCACAGCAGGGCGACACAGGAGTCCCTCGGTTTGGGTGGAGGGAATGAGCCCCGTGGCAGATCGTGGGTGCTGGGAGGGGGCTGAGGGCATCACCCTGCTCTTGCCACTGCGATGGCCCTGCAGGGCATCCTGCCAAGGCAATGCCACCACAGAGCATCCTGCCAAGGTGCGGTCACCAGAGCATCCTGCCAAGGTGATGACACCACTGGGTACCTTGCCAAGGTGATGTCACCAGAGAGCATCCTGCCAAGGTGACCTCACTACAGGGTACCCTGCCAGGGTGATGTCACCAGAGCATCCTGCCAAAGCCAAGGAAAGGCCAGCCTCTGCCCAGCAGATGCCCAGAAGGTGCCAGGGAAGCCATACTGCCCCTGTCCCCAGGGACCACACATGCAACACCCCTCTCATTTTCAGGGCTCCAAGCCCCCCACCAACTCTCCAGAGCCCATCGCACCTTCCCAGCATCCCCAGGCCATGCGCTGCCCCAGAACAGCCCCATCAACACACCTCCAAGGCCATATCTTGCCCTGTGGGAAGCCACTGTCACCCTCTGGGATCAGGGTGCCAAGGTGGGAAGAGCAGCTGGATCCTGCCTGGGCAGGCAGTAGGTGCTCAGCACCCCTCAGGGCTGGACTCTGGGGCAATGGGTGGTGGGTGCTGCTAGGACAACACTCAAGATGGGGCTCACTGCTGAGCACCCAGGATGGGGCTGGCAGTGCTTTGGTCTCCTGCAGATAGCAAAGAGACCCTGTGGCCCAACCCAGAGGGGCAGATCCCAGTGCCACAAGCGCCCACACACCCACATTCCCCTCAGTCGGGTTTCTGTGATGGGGGGGCAGGATGGTGGCCTGGCCCCAGCTCACCACGGTCCCCCACAGGGTGCTCGGATGTTCCACAAGCATCCTCAGGGGGTTGCCAGGGGAGGGGACAGCACCAAAATGGGGTCTGAGAGGGTTCTTTGGTTCTGCAGGAGCAGATGTGGAGGAGCCCGGGGATGTGCTGTGAGTCAGGGTGGCCGCGGATCACTGGTGGGGGGGACTAGAAACATTGCCAGCATCATCGGTCCCCCCCCAGACCTCCCCGTCTCCCCTCTGCAGAGGGGACCTGGTACCCCCAGCCA
>NW_010401074.1:3216-3504 GCF_000710305.1 Buceros rhinoceros silvestris
GTTCCCCCCAGCCTGCAGGAGGCTCCGGGACAACCCCGGCCAAACACAAAGCCCTTCACAGGTGGGTAAACCAAGGCCCAACACCTGCCCACAGTCCCCATGGCCGGGTGAGGACAGAGCCCTGCGCTCTCCCTTTCGGGGTCACAGCATTTCGGCGGCGAGCCCAACACCCCGGCATCAACATCTCAGAGGGACCAGGACTCTGAGGTCCCACCCGTAAGAGGCACCGAAACATCACAGGGCATCAGCAAACCACCAAATCCTGCACCCTCCCCAGAACTGCTCCTC
>NW_010401074.1:3703-4149 GCF_000710305.1 Buceros rhinoceros silvestris
GGCTCCTCTCGCAGCCCATGCAGCACAGACATCATCTTCCAGCCCCTGAACAGCGATACCGGGAGGAGAGGGGACACGGGTCCAGCGGCATTGAGGAGGTCACATGGGACCCCCCCAGGCGTTAGCACCAGGGTGAGGAGTTGGGGGTGTCATCCATGGCCGTCTCGGTGTGTTTGGGTTGGGGGCGAGAGGGCATGCAGACCCCCGCCCGCATGCACACACTCGCACACACACCCCGGCTGGGAGATAAAACCCATCTCCCACCTCCCATTTGCCAAATGAACCCCCCGGTGCAGGGCGTGCGGTGCGTGGTGGGCGCAGGGGATGGTGCTGGTGGGGTGGGAGGGACCTGCTGACCCTTGTTTTGGTTTAAGGACTTGGCTTCTTGCTGGGTATAGAATTGTATTTCTTTTTCAGCCGCGTGTAAGGATCAAACGCTGAAGTGC
>NW_010401075.1:0-644 GCF_000710305.1 Buceros rhinoceros silvestris
CCCACCACCCCCAGGAGGTCTCTGCCCCTTGGCCCATCCCTCCGTTCAGACCCAAATTGCCCTTTTTCCCCCCAGTCTCACCCCGCGCCTGTGTCCTCCTTCACCCCACCACCACCAGGAGATCTCCACCCATTGGCCCGCTCCGTTTTTGGGCCAAACCGGCCTTTTTTTCCCAGCAGTCACCTGGCGGCGAGGCCCCCCTGGGCATTGTCCTCCATCCCACCACCACCGAGCTCGGCACCCAGAGGTGCCCGCCCTCTCCCCAGAACCTTCTCCCGACCCATGGAGGTGACCCCGGGGTCCATCCCAACTCCCGCCCCACGTGAACCCTCCCGAGATCACCCCTCCCTCCCCACCGCCACCCCCGGGGACGCCGCGGCCCCTCTCGCCCTACCTCAACCGCTGGATTTTCACCTCATTGTGGGGTTCCACCACGATGGAGAAGGCTGGTTGGTGGAGAACGACCCATTTTTCACCTCAATTTGGGGTTCCACCATGATGGAGAAGGTCGGTTGGTGGAGAACAACTCATTTTTCACCTCGTTTTGGGGTCCCACCACGATGGAGAACGTTGGTTGGTGGAGTGACCCATTTTTCACCTCGTTTTGGGGTCCCACCGCGGCGGTCAGTGGAGAAGTGACCCAG
>NW_010401076.1:0-1130 GCF_000710305.1 Buceros rhinoceros silvestris
TCCTGCTGGAATTTTGACCTGAAACCGATGGGAAATGGTTGGAACATCTACACTTATACTATCAAGATCCCTCTACATTTCATCTTAGAATAAATGTTTCTATTGGTATTGTAGTATTGTATTTGGAGCCATTTGCAAGGCTATGGATGCAAAAAAGATATGCTAAATTAAATCCACTACAGCTTACACATTGACTGTGCTTCTTTTTTCCTTTCACTCTTTGGCCTATGTAATTTTATTTCCACACAAAGAATTTGGCCCTTAGGTGCATTACAGAGAATCCAAAGGACTAACCTTTTTGTGTTGGGAAACAGCTAAAGTTCCTGCCAGAGAGCTAAAGCTGGAGTATCCCTTTGTCATGGCCAAATTTATGACATGGATCAAAAACTATAAAAAGCTGTGTTGCATCCTGCCATTAAGGAGAATTAATATTTTCAGTGGTATGTTAACCAAAGTTTTTTCCAGCGTCTCTCGTTAAAAGCAGATTGTTGACTTTTCATCCTGGTGTGCCAAACATTTTCACCGAAAACCTAACAAGACTTTCATCTTACAACCATTATTTCTTAATGGACTTGGATAGGGGCAGTGTATGGGAATGGATTTCCTTTTCAGCTCAGCGCAATGGCCCATCATTAGCGTGCTGGGTCTTGGAGAACCACTACACATGCAAACATTTAAAGTATTTCCAGGGTAACTACTTTTCTTTCCTGAAATGCAATTCATGTTTTATCTATTATATTTAAGCAACATTTGGTCACATTCACCTTTCAAGTATCTCTACTATGATCACTTCTCATTCTGCTGTGTAGTAAAAGTCATAATAAATGAGATCATACACAAAAACATTTTTTTATGGAGTGGATTTTGTAGAACTTTCCCCTCATCTTGGGCAATAAATCTCTCTCTGAAAACCACAAAGCCCAAATGCTGACCATTTGACAGGAATACAGTATTACGACATCACTTGCCACTTATTATTGGGCATTCATATTTGGCAAAAAAAAAAAAAAGTCTACGGTTTGCCCTGTCAGTGATTCTATGTTTATTGATTTTCTATTCATTCCTTTTTTCCTACTGGTAATGCCCTGATATCTCTCACCAAACAGCACTCCTTTGCTTTGCTTTGCAGG
>NW_010401076.1:1266-3331 GCF_000710305.1 Buceros rhinoceros silvestris
AATGCATGGGGATTTTCACAGCTGACACGAGTGGTGTCAACTGCTTTCAAAAGTTGCCCATTCCTCCCATTAAGCCAAATCATTCCAAATACGTACTTCTAAAGATTCCTTAACAATTACATACACAGATGCAGTTTTGGAAACTTTCAACCTTTGATGGTATTTTGAATCACGGCCCTATTGGCAGCAAACGAACTCAAAGTAACAACTCTGGAGTCTGATACCATCAGTTCTAAGACGCTGTGTAATATTTATATGTCTTCATTCAGACTTTATACCAAATGTAACAGGCTCTGCAACCTTCATTAAGAAAAGCTGGCACCCAGAGGTTACCATATGTTCCTCTTTTCAGGCTAGTGTTTAAGTGCAGATGTATATTTATTTTTCCACTCTACAGTCCTCCCTGAACTGTTCTTACTGCAAAGCTAATGAAACCATTTCTTTAATCCCTGCTGGCCTTCAGGGTACATCATATGGTCCTTACTATTTAAGAATTCTTTTTAGTGTACTTTCTATTTCCTTATTTCTGCAGTATTTATAACATTCCAGTTCAAGAGGCTTTGCTTTTTCTATGGGCGTCAGGAAAAACAAAACCTTTGGTATCACACTGAAGGTAGAACTGAAGCCAAATCTTCCTCAGTGAGATGCAGAACAGTTCTTCCCCCACCCTTCCTCATTTGCCCAGCATCTTCTTGATTAGCTGAGCTGTCCAGAATGGCCTTCTTTTATTAACGGATTTGTCAGACAGTTTCAAGTTGGACTGCTCACCATTCTAATCCAAAGGTCTTTCTTGTATTCCAGCTATTGTTTATTTATACAACACAGTTACTGTAGACTTTCAAATTCTGAGCCCAAGGTTACTACTTAAGGCTTTCCAATAGACACTAGCCATCCTCTTTATAGCACACAAATGCATCTAAAACGTCTATTATTTCTCTTTCTGCATTGTAACATTTCCACACTTTCTTCAGACCTGATCTAAACACCATTTGAACCAGTGAAGCCACAAATACAGTGGGCAATTTTGAAATTTTTTTTTTTTATAAGGAACATATTCCAGTTCTTTTTGAACTCTGGACCCCATCCCGCTGCCTTGATTTGCACATGTAACCTTGGTTGGAAGAGCAAATTTAGGGCATGCTGGAGGCCTTAAGGCTATTGCTGAAAATAACAGCTACAGATTTGGCCCCATTTTCTTCTTTCCCTTTTTGCAGTGGTTGTTTTGCAAGAGATGAATTTCTCTGTGCTTGACACTAGTCTATAAGATTAGACTTTTATATTGTATTTTAAACTTCAGCAAATCCCACTGAACTCATTTTGTTTTATGCTTCTTCTTAGAGGAGACTATTATATGTAAGCTGGATGTCTTAACTATATCAAATCCAATATAAACACCCTCTTTATAAGACACACCTCACTCTGATGTTCAGTGTGGAACTCCTAACAAAAATTATAAATGGAGCGCTTTGTTCAGGCATTTAACTCTTTCATTCCTAATATCAAATCACAATGCTTAAGCTGTTCTTATTTTGCACTTGAAAATAAAGCCATAACTTAACCCATATGATGTGTTTGAGCAAATTTGGGAGATTTTAACAAGAGACGAAAACTTGGGATGTGATTTTGACAAAGTTTTGAGTTTTTTTAAATCTCATTTTTTGGAGGGGTGTCTGGGAAGGAGTGGGGGGAGGGGGAACGTGCTAAAACTTTGCTAATTGTTGGAGAATTCAAACCTGTTTTCATTTATTTGAAATTATTATATAATGGAAGTGGGACGCTATAATTCAACCCAAATGGACGACTTCAATAAGCGGGTGGAAATGATTCAGTACATTAAAGAGAAGCTGTTTCAATAACAAATCTTTATTATAATCAGGAGTGAAGTGGTTAATTTAAGTTTTTACTGAAAAACAGGCTGGCAAAAATGTTTCCAGGGATGTGGGGATTTTTTTCCTTTTACTCAGTAGGGGTTTGGAGAGGAGGTTTGGAAGGGAAGGAGGGCTTCGGTTCCAGGATCCCCGCATTCCCACGAGTTCCATTAAGGAAGGGGGAAGGGCTTCCTGCT
>NW_010401076.1:3412-12223 GCF_000710305.1 Buceros rhinoceros silvestris
TCCTGCTGAGGCAGCCATCTGCAGCTTTCTGTGAACAGCAGGAACCAAAGGCCTGGTAAAAGGAGAGTAAACCCAGGGTGACAATTTTGTCTGCATTCAAAGTCAGAATGTGGCTGATTTTTTTTGATTAGTTGTGTTGTTACTACTATTACTATTAAGGAGGAGGGAGGCAGAATTAGCAGGTCTACAGTGGAATATTAATTATGAGCAAACAATAGTGTTACAGGCAGAAAAGTGTCTAGTGCAAACACACCCTGACAGCCTCTCCTGGAATGTGCCGCCGACGGCAAGCTGGGATTGTCATCATCCAAGCTACTGTCGCCCTGCTACAAACTATCTGTAGTCTGTGGACATATGTCTGAGGTCCCCTTAAGTTATTGCTTTCTAGGCTAGAGTAAATTAGACCTGGATTTTTGTAAAGTGCTGTCACTTAATACCTATTTTATTAAGGTTATTTTTATGCCCATAATTTGAGGCTAACACATGTTATTTCCTCCACTGCCTGGCTTTGGTGAACGTTGCCTATGGAAAGTAACAAAGAGTGACACTGGAAAAAATAACAAGGGTGTTTTAACTTCCAACATCTGGAGAAAACAATATTAAGGAAGCAGGAACAAATAGGTACAGTAGCCTACAACGCAGAATTCCACTTTTTAACAACAGTACATAGTTTATACAGTACAGTAGATTTTTATGATTTTTGTCTGGGCAATCTAATGCAAAAAATATAGTAGAAAATGCTCATTAAAGAAGCAGCAGCTCTAGTTCTTGTTTAGGTCATCCTAATGCCAAAACCCCAGACACAAAGGGGGTGGGGGCGTGGTGGGGAAAGTACTAATAACCCTTCCAGAAAAAGGTTTCAAAATTCCATCTCAAAAGCTTCCTGTTATGTAGTTTTCAATAAAGTTTTATCACTGGGATATATGTCCCTGGCTGCTACCTACAGAGATGCAGAAAATTCTACTATGAAACTTCAAAACTGAATTAAGCATTCCTGTGGAGTGATAAATATCAAGATTAAGAGAGCAGTGGTAGTTTCCCAAGGGAAAAGAAAAAAAAAAAGACAAATAAAAACCTCTTAATATTTTCATTCACATTATTGAATATAACAAATTAAACCATAATATGTATCAAGTAATCCTTTAGGGAAAGGGATGCATTTACCATAAAGGTATATATTTGGAAATACCACATTTCAATAATAGTATTTTTTCTTTTTAAATTTGATGGATTTATTTTTACAATGTACATTCCTAAACTCTCCCATTTGTTGTCTGAATTCCTGTTTTTGACCTTGGAATTCTGAATTTATGATGTAATCCTCTGCCTTTTTTTCCAAGGGTATTGTATTAGAAAATGAAAACAGTATGAAAATACTTCCCTGTCCCTTCACACCCTCTCCTTTTCTCCTGTTAACAAGTATTGCCTTGGCATTCATGTAAAACTTAAAATAATTTTTTTAAAATTGAAAGGTAACTTATACTTACCATACTCTGCAACATGGAAGGCCTGTCTTTGTTTCACAAACATTACAGGATGCGTGTAGCAGAAGCTGCTCATTTCTAGCTACTGATTTGGGGTATGGAGATTTTTGCTTTCATTTAATACATTTAATATTTTCTTTAAAATATAACAACACATAATAATGCCAAAGATTTTCTGCCTTTTTTTTTTTCTTTTAACTCTCCAAAAGGAAGGCTCTGCTTCCAGTGGCACGTGATTATTTGAACAGTTCTCCTCAAACAAAGGTTACATGTAAGAAAAGACTGTTTCTCCTGCCAGTAATGAGAAGTAGATAAATGGTGGTTAAGAACAGATGCTCCTAATGGCGGGACCATTCTGCTGGACAGCAGAAGCCAGAGGAAGTCATTACATATCTAAACAGTAGATGTGTTTCCAGTTCCCATTACAAACTTGTGTCCCAGGTCCGTAAAAGGCTTCTGCATTTGAATAGGTTTGGTTTCTAGGCAAACCTAAAGGTATGTTCAGGTGCTTTTCTGAGTAGATTTTCTGTCTGGATACATAAGAGTGACTCCAGGCACAGGTGAAACAACTCCATGGACTGGCTGAATATTCTGGCCAGGCCGCAGAATGAGCGGGTGCAGTGCAGAAGTAAATCAGACAGTCATGAGAAACGACACTTCCAAATGACATCTGATTAAAATCTTGAGAAAAAAAAAAACTTTCACGTGCAATGTGAAAGCTGACATAATGAATGCCAGCCTAACTCAGAAAATCCTTCTTATTTTAATAGGTGTTACAAATGCTCAGCACCTCACAGGATTATGTTCAAAGTCACCTTTACAAAGAGCATTTCCTTCACAACACTAAAGTACTAATTTTTCTAAAGATACTTCGGGACCCAAACCCACAAAAATCCAATATATATATATATATATTTAAAAAGTCTGTTTAAACACTACCAACTAAGACCACAATGTTTACACACTATTAAGAAGAATCCAACAACCTGTTTCTGTTTCTACATCATAAAACATTGTTTTCCTCAGATCAGACTGTAAATACAACACAGTTTCTCAATGCTGAAATCAAAGTGCTGCAGCCAGATAGGTGTTGTACCAATTTACAAAAAAATAAACAAACAAACAAAACCCAAAAAACATATCTACAACTTTGCCTTAATAGCTTTGACTTTTAAAAGTTCAGAGGGCCAACATGATTATTCTGAAGCAAGAAGATTTTCCTAGCTTTCCCCACAGCAACTTCCCCAAAGCTGTTAACCCACATTTGGAGACGTTTCCTTTCTGGAAACACACCAGACTCTCTAACAGAGCTTTAGATATTTAATGTCACAGTGTGGATTGTTTCCTGTATATATGTTTATTTCAGCTTCATCAGTGATTCCTCTATATCACGTGATGCTGAAAACACCTTGTGTTTCAGTGGATTGAAAACGTAGTAGGCATGACGGATGAAGAGTACATCCGTTTAAAGGCCACCTAGAGTTTTTCAATTGGTTACCAGTGTAATCTCTTTAGTTATCATCAGCGAAATGTGCTACCTAACGGGTACCACCTCAGAACAACACACAAGTATAGTATATCCATTCATAAATAAGTAAAATTTATCACTGAATATATAGGTATCAGGAGACCTTTCTATCACTTCTGTCCTCAAAGTGAGACTCCAGTGGGCTTTGAAAAATGCATAGGCTCTTTTCCAGCCCTAAGAGGTGAATTATACCTAGTGAAACTACAGATATGTCTGTGCAGACAGGTGCAGGCAGTTCCTTCAACTCCTCTGTGTCTCTGGTCCCAGCTGGCCACAATCCAGCTCCAACGCAAAGGCTACACAAGCACGTTTAGCTGAGAGGTAGGCTCAGGTGTATTGGCTTTGAGCACAGTCAGCCGTCAAACATGCTAGCTAGGAACCTACTAACTAGTTCATGGAGTGAGGTTTTAGTTAAAGTTGTTTTGTGTGCACAATGATACTAAGAAATCAAATTGAAGAAAGTAATGATACCTTTCTAAAACTCACTCAAACATTTTTTAGAAAATAGGCACAGCAATACAAATGGCTTTTAAAATGTATCAAAACTGTTCAGTGAGCACTATCTTACAATTTTGGGAAAAAATGGGCTGAGTTTGTTTTTAAAGATATGCAGTTACATCCATTCTTCACTGTAAAAGAAATGAGTTCAAGAGATCAGCATTTCTTTCAAATTCTGATAGCCTTCCTCATTTATAGTATGTGCCATAAAATGAACTAGAAGAGGTAAGTGAAGCAGTGAGCACCTAACAAACAGCTATACTGACAACTTCTGTAGTACCAAAACAAACTGCAATGCATTTTTATTTTTATATTGAGAATACACCAGTTCAAATACTGAGCCAGTTAAGTACCTAAAACATGTATTTAAGCATTTGCTGAATGTGCAGAATAAAGCAAAACCATAAATTAAAGCATATTCTTAAGTACTTTGCTAAATTGGAACTTTACTGTTCACATGAATTGCAATTGCAAGGCAAGCAATTGTTCTACAAATTACTCTGAAATTATTCTAAAAGCCTATCACAGAAATGAGAGTAATTCATAATTTTGGAAAGTCAACAGGAAGACTAAACTCTGTCAACTGGTGTTTGGAGCAAGAAATTGATTCCCAGGAGGAGCGAGGTTAAAATGTTACAGCAACATGATCTGGCATGATTTTTCAAAAACATGCAAGCAAGGGAAATGCACCAGGGAATGCACCCAGAGAGCATTAGGCCATGCTGCTGAGAAGGCTAGAGTTAAGGGTGGAACTCTGAGGAAATCACAAAGAAAAAAGTCATATGTTTTGCAGTCCCCAAGGACCTGCCTATGAATTTATAGCAAAGGACATGAACCTCCAGGTTACTCGTGCTTCAGATCTGTCAGAAAGAAACCTTTCCTTATTCTCTTCCACACCACAGATATCACTCCTCTTCACAAAACAGTACTCTGTTATTTCTATCAAATCTATAGCAAAGAAAATCCATCTTTATTCATCAGAGGGAGGAAGGAATGGGGTCAAAAATACTTTATCCCCCTTTGCTTTCCAATTTGACTTTGAAAGAAAGTGAGATAAGCTAAGGGAAAAGAACACTGAAAGGTTTGTGAGCTGGACTTCACAGGCTCAGCAAACTAATCAAGGAGAATTTGCAAGAGCTTGTCACAGATCTGAAGGAACTGTACAGTGCAAAAGAAACTGAAAACATTTACTAACCCAAATGCTGTTGTCCTCTAGTGTTCTAAACCAAGATGCAGTGACTCCCATCTCATGTTCCAGTACGATAAAAACTCAGTTACAGAATACTTCACGGGAAATGTTGGGGTCATTACTTCTGTGTTTGCATTAGACCTGGCTTCTTCTTAATTTTAACATACGAACCCTGAAACAAATACCCATTTCCTTTGTACCTGGGCATGAGAAGGTCTTTTAAAGCAGAACAAGTAATTGAAAAAAGGTATTTTCTGCTTTTAATAAGACCTAAGCCAACATGATATAAAAAAACCCTATGTTTTGCAACACCTGTCACAACTTCAAAGAATGTTAAAAAGTGGCTATTGTGAAAATAACAGGTGTCAGCCTAGAGATGTGAGGTCTAGTATGTGTCAGAAGCACAGCAATTCAGGCAACTGTGGTTAAAAAAACACACACAACCAAATCCCACTAAAAAAGCAAAATGGAAAAAACCACTTATGACCCACAAGAGTGGATATTTTTAAAAGTCTACATTTTCATACTATCTCATAACTAATATATCATCAAAGTATGCAAAGAAATTCAAAAATAGTTTGGAAGGAAACTGAGGTTGAGAAATCAAGCATTCGGGGCCAGGAAAGAGGGAAATGAAGATTAATGTTTAATTTTGTGTTTTAAAGCATGACCTTGGAAATGTTGTGAATAGATAAAAACAATGCAAAATGGATCATCAGATAAAAACTGATAAAGCTTGCATGATCTGAGAGAGATTGAGTCTCAGAATATTGTTTCCTGGTCATAAAGGATTTAAGGTATACAAAAGCCTCTAAACAACTGATACATTTCAGATTCAGTCCTGAAAACAGGACAGAGTGCTCCAGTTAATCCTAATGAGAACATCTTGACAAAAGCATTGTAAGTATTACAGATATGGTCCTAAAAACAAACTGCAAGTTAACTGCAATTTGCATAGGAGGGTGATGCTTTACAATACGCTGTAAATGGATGTGGATGAAGGAACCATAGCTGAAATGCCAGATTGGCTCATTTATTATAATTTGTTTACGATTTCATATTTTTGAGTTCATTATCACTAAATCTCTGCTAAGAGAAGAAATTAAATTCTGGGGAGACAGCAATATAAAATTTCTTTTTCTTTCTAACTACCCAAAAGGGACAGAGAGAGTAACATCCGATTAGTAACTATGCTTCCGTTGTGATGCTAACTGTGAAATATGCAGCTGGCCCAGAGTTTTCACAGGGAGTATGTGTCTGACGCGCAGCAACAGACTGTGTTACAGGGTCCTCCCTCACTGCTACCTAATTGGGCTTTTTGAGGGTTATTCATGGCCTGGGTCCCCTGAGGAACTGTCACAGTGACTCATCTAAACCTCGTATCCGGTGTGTTTATCATCATGCTATTGTATATGAAAACAGAACATCTCTCACATTAGCGATAGGCAGATGTAAGGTTTTCAGGAGTGCTTAAGTAACTTGGACATTTACTTTCATTTTTAAAAAACTGCACTTGGGGAGCCTATCTAATGGTAGAGCAAAGTTACTGAGATGAGGTGGAGATTCTTACCCTGGATTTCCAAAATAAATTGTTCTTAATTATAAGACTGAAAAGTGTGAATCTGCTTCACAGATGAATAACTGTTTGCCTCCCATGAATAAGCAAGCACCTAAAACAGTGTTTGGGACCAGTTCAAACCACCAAGGGTACATCTCCTAGAATTAAGATAGTTCCTCTAGTATTTTTAATGAGCCACCTTCTTCTCCTTCCACACTATTCCTGCATCTCTCAACATACCTCTTTCCAGTTTTCACCTGATTTCAGCCGAAATTCTAAAGATCTTAGTTTACCTGAGTGTTATCTCTTCAGATTGACAGATTCTTATTTTGGGAAAATGAATGAGGGGCATTCATTGCTTTGTTCTGTTTTGCTGGAGGTACAGCCAGATGGATGAACACAAGAAGAAAACCTTCTTAAGTTATCAGAATCCTGTCAGATGCTGTGTTTTTTTCTTCCATGCAGCCTAGAACAGCATCCATTTCAGGCATGTTTTCTACTCAATGGTCAGTGCCAGATGCTCTCAGAATTTAGGGCTGTGCCCAAATAATCCAAATTATTTTTTTTCTGGGAAGCTGTGAACTTAAGGCTGTGCCAAATTAATCCAATTAATCTTGTCCCAAATGTTTAAATGACAACAAAAAACCCCCACCTTGGAAATCCATATCTGAGTCAAGGTAGACAGAATTTTATCAGTACTCTGCAGCATGCATGGCAATTCCAAAAGTAGATTTTTATTGAGGTTTTATTTCAATAAATTTAGAAATTCAAATGTTCTATAAAAGCAGAAAGAGCATGGACAACAGCATATTTGTTAAGCAACAGTGGTCAAAACCTCTCTACTTCCTTCAAAACCCCCAGTCAGTGTTTTTCTTTAAAGTTATGTTTCATGATTCAGGCTCCTGAGAATTTAAGTTCATTGCTGCTTTGCCTGGCTTAGCCAGCTCACTCAGGTCTTTGTCAGCAGCTGGGAAGGATTGCAAGTACATAGCTACCACTTCATTTAGGACCAAACTGTGGTACATTTATTCATGATTACCAGGAACTTGCTCTCCCTGTATTAGACTTAATAGGAATTCGTAAGGAGAAAATGCTGCGAAAGTCCAGTGCTTAGTTGACAAATTGATATATTTACCAAATATGAAACAGGATTGGAGTCTACAAAATGCAACTCCAAAACAAAAGTTTCAGGTTTTATTGCAGTAGCCAAGGAGGTAACATTTCCCCATCTCCAGAGAAGAATTCTCGGCATTGTATGCAACTTTAACTTTTTACCTAACAATACCCTAAAAACTGTAAAATATTCCACTTTTACTGAACAGAAAAACAATAGTCATGACAAGGGGGTAGCTGAAGACTAGCTCTCTTCCCACCAGAGAAATACCTCTTGTAATTCTATTTTCCTTCAGTAATGACTTCCTAACAATCTTTTCTCTCTGTTTCTCTCATGTGTATAAAAAGAGAGATAGACATAAAGAGAAACATTTTACAGAAAAGTCTTTTGACCCAGGCTACTCCGTGACACAGACCCCGGAGAAACACAGGGAGGAAACAGGTGTGGAAATGAGCCACACACACGCTTCCCTCAACAGTGGCCACAAAATTCAGACACAACAGCCAAACCCTACTCCAGCAGAAGCTACGTCTGACATAACATCAAGTAGTGTTTGTGGCAGAATAGCAACAGCACGAAAAAAAACATTTTGAAAAATAAGAGTAGTGGAAGGTGGAGTAGTATTTCTCTATAAGATAGATGGCTAGGGAGAGAAAACAAGTAAAAGCCTGCAGAACCAAAGAATACCAACTGATAATTCTCAAGCTACTCAAAAAAAACGGTATCTCATTGCAGAGCACAAAGTTCTTCTCTGTCTAGTGCATATCATCTTTGGTGCTATATGTT
Source organism: Buceros rhinoceros silvestris (assembly GCF_000710305.1). Lineage (NCBI taxonomy): Eukaryota > Metazoa > Chordata > Aves > Bucerotiformes > Bucerotidae > Buceros > Buceros rhinoceros. The sequence continues at coordinate 11,570 of NW_010401076.1, forward strand.
TGTGAGTCTTCACAGAGCTGCTAAACTCCTCACTCAGTTGTATTCACCTGAAAATTACAGAATGCTTTAAAGATCTTTGATGTGTTGTGTATTTCCACAACATCTCTCAAAACGGAGTCTGGCTTCAGCCTGGGTCTACAAATAGTGACAAGAGACAATCTACAGCTTTTCCTGCTGTCACTGATCTCTAGTTTTTCATTACCACATCTCAAACTGAGGGGTTTCACTTTCATACATTTTATAAAGGTTGCAAGCAGTTTTTCAAAAGTATTCACCTACCACTTTCTCTTTTATTGCAGACTGAAATGTTGGCTTTCTAGTTATTCTAATAATTCTATAAAGCTTTTATAGACCCCAAGCTCATTTTTACAGCGATAATGTTTTCTCATCCAGCATGCTTCTTCAAGCAGTATACAGATACATAATCTTCACCTTCTATTTAAAATCATCCTCATGACCTTCAGGGCATAACTCCTAGAAAATCTATTTTCTTCCCATATTCTGCTTTGATGAGAACCTCTCAGGCACACACTGTCAGTTTTTAAAATCAGGAAGGAGATGGACCTTCTACTCAGATGGTGGTTTCTAAGCTGCAACAAATTAATTGACCAAATTGTGGTATATTCTCTGCATTGCAGTATTCACTCCCTACAC
>NW_010401076.1:12304-16418 GCF_000710305.1 Buceros rhinoceros silvestris
CTACACGATGATATTCATCAGCCATCCTCTTCCTTCCTCCACAGAGTCTCAGAAGATTCACACTATATCCATTTCCAGGGGTCCTCTCAGATTCCCCAGGCAAACGCCAATCAAAGCTTCCTTTGTTGGTGATATGTACATTCCTCCATGAGCTATAAAGGGTAAGAATGTCCCAACTTTCTACAGGCTATCATAGGCACGTGCAATATTATTGTCCCATAGTTTATCTTACCATACCCTAGAGAAATCTCATCATCCTGTTTTCTTTATATGGACTACAGATGTCTCAGCCAAGCTTCCTCACCACTGAGTCACCAACCAGGATTGTTTACGTCTTCACATAATGAGTCACCTTCAGGATTTGGCTCATTGCCAATACATGGACTGACGGCTTCAGCTAGTCTCTGTTTTGTCTCATTCTCCTTCATCTTGTCAACGTAGTTGTACCTGTTGGGACTATGAACATAAAATGGCTCCCTCCTACTTTTCCTTTTGCTTCCTTTATGCCACTTCACGCTGACTGATAACACTTTCTATCTCTAGGTTGAGTGCTGTTCCAAAACTCTGACTTTCATGTTGTTTCAAGTTCCTGTGCCATAGGAAATCCAATTCAGATTTCTTCTTTGCATCCAAGAATATTAGTTGACTTGCAAAAATGCTGTATCTTCTGTCAGATGTAAAACTACATTTAATATGTGTCTTTAATCCTCCTCATTTATAAACAGGAATATTGTGAATATTGCAAATCTTTAGGATGCTTTAGAAGTAATGTTGCCCTTTTCTGTATGATATCTTTTCACTTATGTGGACTAGAAATCCTCCTGACCCAAGAAATTCCCTTTGCCTTGAAGGTTCATTTTATGAATGTTCTGTATTTATTAATTCTTTCCTCTTCTAATCACTATGTTTAGTATGTCCAGTCAGCACCTAACTCCCCCTTAGATCTAAACTCCTTGCAATCAGTGGTTGGCTGGGCTCCCAGAGTTAGATTAATTTTCTATTTCACCTTCAGGCTTTCGTGTACTTCTTCAGAGCTATTATAGTTATGTTTCCATAACAACAGAGTAATATTAATATTTTCAGTGTCTCATTATTTTCTAAATTTATATTGTAAATATGTTTTTATATTAGTTCCTTTCCTTCAGAAGATCTTTTTTAAAAAAAGGAATAAAGTGCTTGATAAGGTCCCTTTAAGAGTCTTTCACAATCACTTTTTTCTAAAGTAGCACTTGCTTTGTTGCATAGAAAATCTTTCAGCAACTAAATGGGGGTGAGAGGTAAAATATTGCCATGAATCGGAAACAGGGTAAGAAACCAAAAACAAAGACTCAGAATTACTAATTGGTTTTCAAGGGAAAAGGTTAACAGGAAGGTGACCAGAACTGAACCCAGTTTGCCAGGTGGGGACAGAATGTAAAGAGGTGAGTAAAAACATTATTGTGTTTAATTATTACCAACAATATAAGTAGATAGTACCTAAATGTTTTGCAATGAAATCCATGGAAATCACACCCCCAAAAAATCTCCTTTAAGGATTCAGCCAGTAACTTCCAACATAAACCTGATTTTTATTCAAAACAGCACCCTGTGTGGATAGTAACACATCCTTATCTTGTTTTTAAATACCAGACTGGTTGTGCAAAGGGCAGAATATCTTTGAAGAGCTCCAAATCCTGCGTATACAAGACACAGCTATTCTAAAAAGTGAATCAGTTATTTAATTCAACTTTGTCTACTAATCTCAGCACAGTTCCTTAGACATACCAAGTTTAACCAGACCCAGAACCCACGCACCCAGAAAAAGGTTTTTTTGTCCTCTAGTGCCAGTTCAGACGAATGGCCAGCCCTATGATCCTGTTTACTTTTAAAGCAATCTAGATAAACAAATCCTTCCATTTGTCATTGTTTCTCTTTTTGTAATTAATCCTCTGAGAAGTTACAAATTAAACAGCACTTACTCAACCAAAATGGAAACTTCGTATAATACTTTCTTTTATAAAGCACATATCAAATACACATTCACATGTTTTGAATATGGAAATACTCACAGTGATGAAAGTTATACTTAGTACATTTGGAATGTGTGCTTCATTTTTTAAGTGTGTGTGGGGTTTAAATAACAATGATGCCAGTGAACTTCAAGATGGTGAAGTTTAATGGGCCCTGGAGCCTGCTCAGATCTAGCTACCTCAATCCAAATGCTAATGTGCATTCAGACTGTGAGCAGAAAAACCTAAGTGTCCGGAAAACTCATTGCCCTGGTGGGATTTCATTTGTGCCAGGGAGAGGAGCTGCTGGCTGGTTTATGTGATTGAAGGATTGAGAATATTGGCACACATGAGGTGTAACCTGGTTGTAGATGGGATTCCTTTATGAAACTCTCCCTGATAATACAACTCTTTTAGATCAGGCCAAGAATAGTGCTGTTTGTATTGCTTGAGATGCCTGAGGTGCTAATAAAGACAGCAATAGACACTGTGCTGGATTCCAGAGATGAAGAATGATCTAATAAGAATTTTGTTTTCAGATGCTGGACCTCATTTTGATGCTTTTCCCAGTGTGGTTCTGGATAATAGACCTGCAGTTGTAGCCAGCTAGCTGTTTGCATGCTCCGGCACACACAACCATAAAAGAAAGCACACTCATTATGGGTGTGACAGAGCCAATATCCCAAATTCTGGAGATTTTCTATTAAACTGCCACTCAGTGAGGATCTTGATGCACTTCTGCCTTAAAAGAAATGGAACCTTGGGAACTCGCACTGTTAACAACCAACCACCACCAACAATGAAACTGTATTCAGAGTAAGGAAAACAATTTACCCTGGACTTGGCTCCTCTGACAGTATAGGACAAGATACTCTCAGTCTTGCAGTTTAGACAAGTGTTATGCTATCCATCAAAATCTGGGATGTTACATGGCCAAAATGCGGAACATCTGTATATTATTGAGAGCCTCAGCATAATTTTTAATTAGAAGATGTGTTTTGAATGTTTTCTCACTTAGTGTGCTAAATAAACCAGCAATTTTAAAAACACAAAACCCAAATTATTTGTGGGCAAACCAATGAAATCCCCATTCCAAAACCAAAACCAGCCCAGCATAAATGCTGACCTCACCTCTGCTACTACAACTAATAGGAAAACTGATGCACTACTAGGCTTAATTAAGAAGACAGAAAGTCTGCTAATGGATTTTTCAATTATTTGCTAGACATCTGCCAGGGAGAAAGATGCTGATCCAGATTCGGTACCCAAGCCCAGTAACAGAGTGCAGTCACTAAATAAAGCATATGTTAGCATGAAGCTCACTTCATAAAAATGGAGAGAGCATAAAAATGAAGAAAGTAGTGTGTAAAATTAAAAAAGGGTCAGGCAGAAGTGGGCTTCCAAACAGTTTCACAAGAGATTGATTTACTATTCTGACTAATGCCTGATTAAGGCTCTCGAATATGGGAGTACACTGCTGGAGTCTGCAGGTGACACAAAGAGGAATACATCAACATACAAGAAGACAAGGCAAACTGACTCAAAGGATTGGATATTTGTGAATTTAGATGACAACACTTGGCAGTGAAAATAACAAAACATGCATTTAAGGCTAAGATCTAAAACTCTCATAGGGAAAAGATTCAGCAGAGTCTGCTCTGAAACTACCAGATGACTACATGAGGATCCGAAAGCAACGCTCAATGCTTTGCTGAGGTAACACTAGAGAAGGGATAGCAAACTCTTAGCGTCCAACCATGCAACCTTTGAGAGACCTCATCTGCAATACTGCGTACAACTTGTATTGAAGGAAAATGAATTCATCACTAGAACAGATGTAGAGACGGCATTCTTGGAAAGCCAGAGGAATTTATAATCTATCATGTGAGAGGAAAGCAGGAAAGTTATGCTGGGGTAGCCTTATAAAATTAATCTATGGTGGGCAAGTAAACATAGAAGAGCAGAATAGTTATACAGGGTAACAGACAGGACTGGCACAATAAAAAATCAGCAACCACTGGTCATAAATTACTTGAGGCTGGAAACTGAAAGATGGTGTCTAGGCATTACAGCAATAACCTTCTCATGAAAGATCTGTTCCAGCGTAAAGAGGCGGAAAACATAAC
>NW_010401076.1:16523-16964 GCF_000710305.1 Buceros rhinoceros silvestris
CGCTCTTCAGAAAAACTTAACAAACTATGAAAACACATGGCAGCTATATTAAAGAACTTGAACAGGTAACTCAAGACTTCACTTCCATTCCTATGTTTCTGTCTGATCAATTCACCTGGAAGGATAAATGTGTCCTGGAAGGACACAATTCTTGGTTCTAGAGGCCCATCGAGCTCTCTGGGAAGAAAAGCTACATTACACAATCAGCTTTTTCATTGTGACAGTGAAGTCTTCTATAAATGACAGGTAGAAACAAACAAAAAAAAATAGGTTGACCATTTTGTATGCAACAGCAAAGGATGCCATTTTGCCATCTGTCCTAGACAGAAGTCCATTACCTGACAGTAATTTTAACCTGTCGAAAGGAACTGTCATGTAAGGTGTTCACACCTGAGGATCAAAACTGTCTGTGGGTGTCCTGGTTTGAGCTAAAACTTCCTG
>NW_010401077.1:0-1396 GCF_000710305.1 Buceros rhinoceros silvestris
TCCCTAGGTAATCCTGGAAGAACGGCAGTGAGTAGCGTGAGGGAAGGCTCCAGGAGGAGACGCCTTTGATTCGCAACCTCCCAAAGAGAGGGAGAGAGAGGCAGCTTCACCCCGGCTCCCAGAGAGCGTCCTACCCTCCTGCCCACCGGGACAGCCCAGCCAGCACTTGGAGGGCTGCGGACAGCTGCCGCCCCAGTCCCGCAGCCGGAGCTGGGGGCTGAGGCGCAGCCTGACAGGGACGGATCGGGAGCCACCTCCTCATGGCAAGAGAAAACGTAGAGTCAGCGCTTATTGCCTGCGCGATCCCCTTGCCTCGCAGGTCGGGGTGAGGTGTCCAAGCCAGCGAAGCAGCCAGCCGAAGGCAGCACGGCAGAGGAAAGGGGCATCCAGGTACCAAGAGCTGATAACCCGCCTGCTCGTGCTGGCGACACCACCACGGGCTTCCACCTTCACCACAGTGAGAACTGCATATCAAATCACTTCTTCTCTGAGCTGGGACCAGAGAAGGCTGATGGCTCCAGACCACTTTGTGCTGTGCTCCCTTCTGCAAGCTGGAAATAGTATCCCTTAGGCGGGGGGTACTTATGCCTCGTGAACTGGAGAAACCTGTGCCAGTTACACTGAAAAAAAAACATTTGGGAGGACAGAGTCCTCAGAGAATGGTAGAGACAACTACACTGCAGAAAAAAAGCATTAAAGATAAGGGACAGCAGATGAATGCAAATGAAAAGGAGCTGATGTAGGAACAGCCTGAGGAGAGAGAGGGCATTAGGGCAACCTACCACAACTTTCCAAACTTTTCCTGCAGCTTAGAAACAGGCCCCTCCATGACTGGAGTTGAACCCTAAATCATTCTCAGCTGTTTCCTAAGGATGTTTGGGAGTTACTCAGCCCATCAACTGCAAAGCCCAGAGCTTAAGAAGCATCCTCACTTATCCAGAGGCTGGAATTGATGGGCTCTTTCCCCATCCCGGTTTTCATCACAATCTGCTCTGCTTAAATCAAGGATCTCAAAGCATTTGGAGTTGTTTTCAGTGTGAACCTTGAAGCTGTGTGAGGACGGTGGGACAATGCCTTTCTGTCCTTCAGACAACAGGAGCAACTGAGACAGGCAGAAGCTAAGTGACTGAGCCAAGACATTGTGACACATCAGTGGCAAAGCTAAAGCAAAAAGGTGGATTTCCCTGCTTTCTTTTGATCCAAGCTACAAAACTCTTCTTTCTTAAGCTCCGGGACCTAACCTTCTTCTTCCCCTCACTATACCCAAAAAAGGCCAAAACAGGGGAGTTTGTGGCTCCGGTCGGGAGTGGGTGAGGATGCCCAGCTGGCTCCCTCTGAGCAGCCCCAGCAGAGACTGAGGGTCCTGCTCACTGGCCTCAGGGAGCACAGGGGACAT
>NW_010401077.1:1517-12884 GCF_000710305.1 Buceros rhinoceros silvestris
TTGGCATTCTGAGAGGCTGGTGCGCAGCATCCCCATGCCGGCAGGGGGTAAATGAGAGCTCAGACATGAGTTATTGGAGCACTTACGTTCCCAGATTCTCCCAAACGTCGGGAAAAGGACAAACTGTTTAGTTGTAAAGAGCCTGGGGGTGGGGGGTGGGGGTGTTAACGGGGGAGGAGAAGGCGGAGGGAGCTGTGTCAAACTAGTTTCACAAAGCAGAGACTTTGAAATTGAACTCATAAGAGCTATGGACAGGAAGAGAGGGTGGAGGGGACCAAGCCCCAGGGTTTACCCTGAAATCCCATAAGACTCCAGTGTGGATTCTGGCAGGGAACTTGGGACCTACCTCGTACCCCTCACCACCATCAGTGGTGCACAGGAACAGCACAGTCCACAGCCAACAGTAACCCCATGGTTGCCTGCTGGGTTACATTATTTGGAAGGCAGCTTCGATTGTTCAGGAAAAAGAAGTAAAGCTGGGAAGAAGGGGCAGCAGTAATTTTTATCAGAAAGATACTGTTTGTAAGTACCACAAATATTGGAGTTGTCCCACATTTTTGATAGACCAGAGCCACATCTAGACTTAACTACAAGAAGCCTCAATGCAACAAGCCGCCTTTAACTAAGTGGTACTGATCACAAACTAACTAGTTGCACAGTGGGGAGGTCCCAGCTGCAGCTGCATGCAGAAATATTCAGGAGAAACACAGTGAAAACTGAGGGCTCATCATGCCCAGAGACATTCATAGGACATCCTAGGGAAAACGTGGACTTAGTTCAGTTTCTATAGCTGAATCTTTCAGTAATTAGACATATACAGCAGTGGGTTAGAGGGATCCAATTTTCCCATAAAAGAGCTATAAACTCCCCAGCAGCTAGTGCTCCTTACGGCAATCTTAACCATCCTGAGTATGGTGCAAATCAGATTCACATCAACTATCGGATTAATCAACACAGCAAGATGAGAGGAACCAGGCTGGTATTCCCCTACTGAACAGAACAGAGAAAAGAAAAGAAAAAAAAAAAAAAAGAAGAGCCTGAGGGGGAAGAGGTATTGGAAGAAGCTTGCCAAATTATGACAAATTTCTTTGTGATATTCTGACTTTTGCTTAGTATCATTATGCTGACACAGTGGGTTCTGTCATGATGACATTTCACTGCATACTCCTCAGAATCACAGGAATGACATTTCCCCAGCCTCACTGACCAATTCTTTGGATTCACTAGGGATGTTGGTGAGTGGTGCTTTTATGAACTACAAATGATGAGGATGCTGATGTTGTGTAGGAGAAACGTCTTGTCAAAAAGCTCTTTCTGACTTCTCCAAACTTCTTGATCTTGCCAGGCTTAGTCCTGGCCTTGGCATAGCACTACCATATCATATCACCTCCATCCTATTGAAGACCATGTCTGAGTCATTGAGGTGGCATTCTATGGAAGCTGCCTCTTCTATGCTCCCCTTGGCACATGCAAAGGAAAATTCACCACCAACGAGGCAGTCTGTGGAGGCACACTGCATTTGCCTGGGGGAGCTGCCCTGCTCTCTGACTGCCAGGCAAAGTTAGGGTACTCAACATTTCCCAAGATCATACCCTGGTGGAAAAATCATCCCAAGTGAAGGTCCAGTCTCCTCTCAGCTTTAGGAAAAACAAGGTTGTAGAAAGCAATTTCATGGCCAGAATGTCCTGCCAGATACTACCACAATTTTGGTGACCCATCTGCCATGGGAACTTGGTCATCATCTTCCTGTTGCCCTTTTCCCAGGAGTACCACACTGATAACAGCACAGGAGACCCAGTTTCATCTGGTGCATTTCCCATGACTTTGTTCCTGAGCCCTTCGAAGAACCTGATCAAACGATCTATTCTCTCATTTTCACACTTTTCCCCCCTATGTTTGAAGATTAGATTTGAATGCACTTCCCAAAAAATCTGCTACTATCTCCACTTTGCCTGCTGGTGGCATCCCTTCTCTCCCTTCTTCTTAGCACCATTCCCCTTATTTTTAATGTATTTCCTCTCTACCGTTTTTCTTCCAAATTCTCCCCGCTAAGAAATTCCCTGTTTCAACTCTTCGATGTTCACAAAAATAGCACATCCTGATTCCTTTTGTCCCAGCCCTCCCTTTCACATTTCGACCCCCCCCTCCCCCCAGTTCCATCCCCCAAAGAACACTCTCCTGGCTGCACCTTCAAAACCTCCCCTTCCCACATATGCACCCCACCCTGCTTGCTCATTCATTTTCCATCTGCATCTCTCTCCTCCCGGATTCTTCTCTAAGTCTCGGTGATAAAAGTGCCAGATTGGAGTTGCTGTGTAAAGAGGGTTCATTTGCCATTTGCCACCATATGGGCCCAAAAGCAAAATCGTCAGCTAAGCGATTAAATCAAGTATGTCGAACAAAATGTTATGAACTGACATTATGGGTATATAATTTTATGCCATTTGTTGCCATCTGTTTATCTAAACAGCCCCCATTCCACACAAACACACAGAAGTCTCTGCCACGCTCACAAGGCTTCGGTGCAGGGGTCACAGTGCCTCCCTTTTCCTCCTCTCCTCTTTCTGTTATTCTGTCCTTCCATTCTCTCTGTCTGTCTGCATTCACCAGGGGCTTTGTCTTGGAGTCTGGCCATAGTCAGATCTTCCACTGCACTCCAGCACGGATTTAAAGGAAACTACTCCAGCGTAATCAATGAGGTTGCCTTAGAGAACAAGGTGTGCTCTCTTCCCTTCAGACTCTGTCCACGTTAATTTCTGTACAAAAAAAAAAAAAAAAGTATTGGACCTGCAGAGTGGGAAGGAGAGAAAGAGATGGGGGAACAAGTGGTGGCCAGCAGATGGGTATCTTTTGGCCCTCAGCTGGGTCAGAGGAGAGGCAAGAGAAGAACAGGCTATGCCAGTTCTTTGCTCAGCCGAGCTTTCTCTCCGCTTCATTTTACTTTTTCCTGTGTCTCCAAGTGGGTCACAGGCTATTTCAAGGTTAGGTAGATGTGGTGGCTGTGACAGACTGCAGACTGACCTGGTGGCCCCTTAGCCATCCTGCTCTCTGTAAGAACATGAAGGCACTGATTAAAGTTCCTACTTCTCTTGCAAATGCTTAGCAAGCGTATCACAGGATGAAACCAGAAGAAGCTCCCCATTCTGTGGACTGAATTTATTCCTCAGTTTTAAGGTTGTTCTGAGGAAACTAGAAACAGATATCAAAGAGATTCTATGCAGGCAAAGTTTAACACCTTCTTTCAAAAGGGGAGAAGCTATTGGCTCTATCAATTCAGCCGGAACAGACAGAAGATCCAGCAGGATAGTTTATCTCAAGTCCTTCGAAAGAGAACACTCCCATTTGCGCCACTTTTTGAACCCAAGTTTCCCTCATCCACATCACTGGTCATGCACATGTCACACTGGGTCTTCATGATGACCACTGAGGAGACAGGGCAGTAACTAGGCCTGAACCAACAACAGAGCAATGTATCAAGTCTGTTCTCAAGGTCTGCCTCATGAGTTTAAGAGGATGTTGGCAGCTGAGCAAGGAAAAATATCTTCAACCACTTACCAGTGTGTCTGGCTAATGGTTTTAAAGAACTTTAGTGCTACCTTTTTTATGAACTGATCTAACAGGGTGTCCTTCCTTTCCAGATGTCCTTAGTCTTTGGGGAAAGAATATCAGCGATGGTCCTTTACTTCTGAATGTGACAGGTGGGGACATTTAGCTTTCCTCCTTCCAGAACAAAAACCAGTCCACAGTACAGCCTGTAAAGAAAGCCAGCTCCTCTGTGAATCTCTCTTTCTCCCTCACATAATTTAAACTACTTTGAAGGTTTGGGGAGGTAGAAATGTGAGAAGAGGAAAATACAAGTCTCTCTTCACGCTCTAAGTCTCCCACCCGCATTCACAGGGCTACTTAACTGAACATATGTCTCTCAGCCTAGAGGAAGGGATTATACCCCCATTACTAGTTAAAAACAGTGGCCAGGCATTTTTCAAGCATCTAGAGCACAGGTTTTTCTTGGAAGCCAGCACTTGGCCTCAAAAGTTTTTGTATTTCCTAGGCAGTGGGTAGGTTTAGCTACAAAGTGATTTGGCCATGAGGTATCCCTTTATCTTGGTTGCATTCACCACTGACAGTGCTATATTTTTAACACCTCCAGGCTATCCAACCACTGTATACTGGAGCTACCCTAGCATTTAGTAAAGGTCAGCTCTGCAGCCATGCAGTGAACATGGAAAGCCTCTGCTGCTTCTTCCTAGGGAAACTAAAAACCTGCTTTAAAATGGTCGAGAGATTCCTACAGTTCTAGTGAATTTTGTATAAGGCACTAAATGCTGGCAGCGAGCCAGCAGAAGCTCCTTCTTTTCCAATTCCATTGATGGTCTTGTCTTACCTCCCAGCTGAGGAAGTACAGATACACAGCACTACCAAGGAGGTTCTCAGCACTTGGCAGCATCAAGTCCTCTATGCCCAGCTGCTCTGCTGGAAGCACAGTACACTGATACACTCAGGCCAGCTCTAGGTTGAACACAGGCAGCTGGCTGCCTAGCTGTTAACATGGCTTTGCGCTGTGTGTGCATGTCTGTGTTTCCTTCCTGCTAGAAGAGAAACAGAGGAACACCTCAAAGACCCCTGGAGAGCCTCAGCCAGTCCAGAAACAGCAATTCACCTGCTTAGAAAAGCAAACTGGCGTAAGTACAGCCCACCTGTCCTCTGGGTACTGTACCAGCTTCCCATCTGCTCCCAAGTGCATCTGAAGGTGGCCACTTTAATCTAACAAGCATTTGATCACTTTTATCTAAGAGCCACCTTCCTGTCAGCACATCCCCAACTACTGCCCTGCTCAAGATGGGCCCATTCTTACAGCTTTTATATCTGCTGGATATTGCTGTGGCAGTCAGCTAATGCAGGCAGCTACACTGCACTCTGCCCAGAAGTTTTCATTTCCAATGAGGGTTAGAAAGAGACAGAAGAGTGAATAGCAACGTAACTGGTCACTACTGCTTCCCAGTGTACAAAGTAAGAGTTCTGCTATGCCGTGCGTGCTGCAATGAGTTCTATCAGCCCTGCTTTCCTGCCCAGCCTCCTACCCAAAGCTCATACTAACCAGGACAGCTGGTTAGATTTCAGGTTACCTCTAGTAGTGCAGAACTTTTGTGTGGCTTGGAGCAGTCCTTGCAGCACGGAAAGCTGTCACCAGCAACAGGCAGGAGGAGAGTCCCCCAAAGCAACAAATTCCCCACGGTGGTATGGACACCATGATATTTAAGATGAATGCATTACCAGCTTGAGAACAATTGAGATATTCAATAGTCTTCAGCTGGATATTTGGGCTTAGGCCAATATATTGTCAAAATCACCATAAGTAACTTCTTTTAAAAGCCAGAATAAGAACGGGGTGAGGGGGAAGTGAAGGCAGGATCATATAGAAAAATCACAAGCTGGAAAGGATACAATTTTCAATACCTATTGTAATTACATTAAGGAAAAGAGCACCCAATGCAGGACAAAAAAAAGTATGTTGTGTCCCAGATATCATCAAGCAAATGTATCCATTGGAGAGACAGGAGGCCAAAACTACCAAAGAAGAGTCAAAGATGTATTATAAGGAGTCATAAGGAACACAGTAAGAAATAAAAGCGGAAAAGCCAAGCTGTCTCCAATTCTATGACTGCTAAATCTAAAGCTAAAATAAAGAAGAAAGGAAAATCATCAAAATGGTGAAAACTCATTGACTACCGTGGGAAAACGATGAAGAGTCTTTTACTAATGTACAGAGCTAGAAGGTAACTAACAATGTAAAAAGAAGAAAACCTTTTTCTACAGTGGATACATCAGCAGGATTCAAAACCTTGTGCTCTCATTTGTGCAGACTGCACACTCCTTTAGAGAAATGCTGTTTCTGCAGACTGCCATTTGGGTTGTTACTAGAACAACAAACTGTTGATGGTATGGATACAGATGGCATTTTAAGCTGGGGTAAAGCAGCAGAAGAAAATGATCAAAGGCTCAAGGCGATTCTGAAGAGAGAGAAAGCTGCTAGGCTGAATGGGCATGAAATATGTAAATCCCATTAAAGAGAGAGAACATACCCTCCAGCAAAAGCAGAAAAGCATGCAGGTAGATCATGATAAAGTTGAAATCACCATCAATATCCATCCTTCAACATACAAAGGGGTACCGACATACTTTGAAAGGGTAAGATGTGCAAGGAACACACACCCAAACCAGCTGTATTAACTAGTGACTCTACAGCACTGCTCTGCAGTGCTGTCCAAAGAACAGAGGATGAAAATCTCAATTAAAATGGTGAGAAATTGAAAGAGCTAAAGGAAATGCCCCTGTAGGCATTAGGACAGTAAGCACAGAATTAATCTGTCAGTGGACATTTCAAAGAGGGTAATGACTTTGTCATTTTACAGCATAACATTGAATATTGAAAGGAGCAGCACGTGCCTCTTTGGCACTAACAAAAACTAGATGGCTGCAACAAGGAGACAATGGGACAGGGTCCACTTTTGAATCTTTTCCCCCTTTGTTTCTTTTTTAATATAACTGTGTGTTCTCTAAAGTAGTCAATAATTCCATTTTGTTGTTGCCCAGACACGCCTTTAAAAATAAAGGCATGCTTTCAAATGAAAGCAGTGGAGAGTTCTGCTGGCCACTGACATGATCTCAAGGGCATTTATCAGAAGTCCAGAGCTTAACTGTGCATATCAGTCTCATTAATTAATAATAAAATTAATAAGTTTGTCTTAAATTTTGGACAATGATTTCCAAGAGGAAAGACTGTGTTTTGACTGAGATGATTAACGTAGAGTTTGGGAAAGCACACTTCCAACCATAACACAGTTTAAGGTAGAGCACTCCTAGCACTAGAGAGGATTCTCTAAAAATGGTGATTCCCAAGATGCTCTGCTGTCTTTACAATGCCAGGGTTGTATTGGTCATTTGGGAGTTAAGAAATCTTAAAGGCATCTCTGAATTATTTTATACCAACCACAGGTGAGCAGAATTCCAGGGGGAAAAAAATTTTAAACTGCTACGACAAGCAGAAGAGCTCATGTGGATGATACAGAATAACATAACCATCTTTAAAAAGTATTATGAATTTGAACACAAACATTTCCACTTCCCCAGCTTAGTTTTATGAGAATGTACTAAAGCTAAATGTGCATGTCATAAGTAATTTTTCTAATCGTGGTGTACCTGACACTGTAAAATCTGACAGGTAGCTGGCGCTCACTGAGAAAGTATTATGAGAATTCAAGCATCATGCAGTAAAGTACTGGACAAGTTACACAATGCATAGTCCTCCTCAAGTCCAGTCCTGTCCCAGGATGCTGGAAAACCACATCAAGCTAATCAAGTATCTATTGAAACAGAGCGAAAAGCCAGACCGCAGCCTGTGTTCAGGCTATTATTGTTATGTTACTGGATAGCACTGGTAAACACTCTCATTTTACCTCCTGACATTTTATGCAGAAGAAAGCCTTAAGAAAAATAATGATGAAATTGATAGTACAGGACCTTAAAATCACAGACGTGTGAAAAACATACATAATTAATCTGAAACCCAGTATGATTTCCAGGGAGATGGTTCTCATTAAATGAAAATTTTGATAATTTCAAAGCAATTGCAATAATAATTTCAGTCAAAATGTGAACAATAGCTCCCACAAAATGCTGATAGTATTGGCAACACGTTGTGAAATGCATTGGTTTTGTTAAGCAAGCAGTTGAAAAATCAATAACTGGGACGTTTGATTGACACTATTAGATGTCTTCTTCAGACAAACAGCAGATCACAACAAATACCAGCTCATACTCGGTGGGTTTTAGGATTCTACCCTAGGCAGACAAATAAGGACAACTTCTCTTCATTATTAGCTACTTCAGATCTTTGGAAAAAGCCAAGTTAGTAGTAAGGAATTGATCTCATACTTAAAGGGAATTTTCCCCAGACAGAGCACTTTAACTATAAGCTCTCTGGGACGAGGTGATCTTTTATTTTGCTTCTATACACTACTGGTGCTAGGGAAGCCATGACCAAAGCCCTGCAGGTCAATTAGCCTTTCATAGTAGTTTAAGTGAGAATGCTTTTCAAGACTCACCGAAGCCTCCTCTTCTCTACATAGCATCCAAATTACACCTGTTGACTTGGAAAGTCCCAAATTCCTTTCCCAAAATTTCTACTCTTCTTCCCAACGTGAGGTGACTCATAAACCTCTACTACTACTGGTCATGAGCTAACTATCAAAGTGGCACAATCATGTAAATACGTCGGGTGAGATGCAAGCAAACTGTCACCCACCTCCTAGGACCAGGGTAAGATCTAAACAATTGTGACCTCTGGTATTGTACACAGATGGATGGGTGAACAGATAATCCACTTTTACAATATCTATCAGGGACCTGGAAACAATCATCAGATGTAGTACATGTCCCATCCTTCTCAATACAGTTTAGGTTTTGCTTACACCAACCTTTACCAGGAAATTCAGGTGGAATCCTTTCAGTGTGATACCATGGAACATCTGTGAATACATTCCTCTGGCACACGCAGAGGACACACAGACTGGGCTAGACTCTTATAGCCATTTCAAAACTAAGCAAATAGCTGGTAGCTCTCAAAGTCTTGCTTCTACTTCAAGACTAGCCATAAAGATAGGGACTAAAACTCAGATACTGACTTGTAATTTGACATCCGATTAGAATGAAATGAGAGGAAGATAGAGGCTAAGTTTAGGAACCAGGGAACAAAATCACTTGCCACTCTGACACACAAGCTGTTAGAGATCTTCATAAAACATGTTTGAGTGGTGTCTTGCCCATTCCAGAGCTGAACGGAGTCCAGAAAAATTGACTCTCTTGGAAATTAGAAAGAATTGAGATGTGAATCTAGATCCTTTTAATCCCTTGGCTTCTCTTGTAAAATGATGCAGGGCACATACCACACCAAGACTGCTGAGCATTTGATTTCACCGCTTGCTGCATATTGGACTATGTTCTGTCACTCAAACCATGCTTGACTTCAGCAAGAATTGATTCTGGCTCTATTCTTCCTCCTGTGGCACTGCCTGACATTGAGAAAATGAACCAAGCTGGAAAGGACTATATATTAGCCTTCCCATCGATGCTATGGGGGTAGTGCAAAGAGCCTGGGTTGACACCTCACGGAAAGCAGAGGTCCCCTGTTTACACAGCAGCAACTGAAAAATACTCGCTGCATGCAGAGACAACAAAATAAGGGAAATTGAGTCAGTAATCGGATGGAGCCTTGCAAGTGCTGCTTACAGGATAAGGTCTTAACACAGCCAAACACAGTTAACAGATCTAGAATTAGCATTGCTTACATGCACTAAGTCTAGAGATGCAAGCTGCAAGCAAGACATCTTGCAATGCCTTTCAAAGATGAAGCCTGGCTCCTGCAGCTCAGCAGAAGAAAGAATCCTACCCCTTTGCATTCCTCCACAAAAGGAGGCATCTCCGCTGTTGCTCTGCAGATGCCGGATGAATGTCTCATGCGTTTGCATTTCTCTCTTTCCAACAGGAAGAGGATTGCATCCTAGCATGGCAGGAACCTCAAGCAGAAGGAGAAAGGATCTAGTGGGACAGATGGATGAGCAGAGATGTAATTCCAGAGGAAAGCTGCTGTCATCCCATTAAAGATGAGGTTAAAGGTAGCAGCAATGAAAGAGTGGGAGATATTTCACTGGGGGAAATGGAGTGGCACTGAGCTTTGAAATTGCACTGCGTGAGAATATTAATAAAAAAGTTAATGACGCAATGTGCTTTTTGCTCCACATTAATTACATTTTTACATTCCAGTTTTTAATGCATTTTGCACTAGACTTTATTTTACATTCCAGGAAGGGGAAAATATAATTGCAGCTTTAATTTCTATAGCCAAACCCTGATAAGATCACAGCTGTGAAAATCTCATAAAAAGATTTAAATTAAGTTAAAAAAACAGTTCCCTTCCCTCCTCCCCCTGCTTCTCTTCCTGCGTGAGGTACCATCAGCAGAGGTGGTCAAAGTGTTGGTTCAAGGTAGCATTGTTCTCTGGCATGGAGACCTCTTCTGAAGTCAGCACCAGTTATGAGGCCTGGACCGTCCAACACCAGGTATCACTGCAGGGGCTCATTGACCTCTGTGCCATCAGTGGGAATAAATGCCCTGCCAGTGACCACTTGGGTGTGCAGGGCCCCAGCTGTAATACTCATATTGTTGCTGCTGTGATACACATAGTTCTGGTTATTACCAAAGGCACAGTTCCTGTGCTAAGGCTGTACATGCACAGAGAAGACTGAAAAGACCACACTGCTACAGACTGGGAACTGAGGCTTGGTGAAATAACTGGTTTATGTGACATATATCAGAAAATCTGTGTGAATGACAGGAATTGCAAATTACTGTTTAAATCCTGTCAGAGGCGCCTCCCATCAGTGCAGAAGTAAAGATGGATCCAATAAGAAACCATGAAAGTGAAGTAGCCTGACGTTCCTACCTTCTTTCTTTGCAGGCTCTGTGTCTGGCTATGGAGTGTCTTCGTAGACACACTGACCCCTCTACAGCTAAAGACTGTGTCAAGTCCTAAAGAATCACACCACTAAAGCCTTTGACTTTGACTTGCCCATCACTTGGAAATCCCCACAAATCTCAGGGTCCAACACAAGCACCATGCAAATCACAACATGACTACATACCTGCATCACAGCTGGTCGTTTCATTCCGAAGTGTGAAGAAGAGCCATCTCATTGCTGTGTCCGCAGCCCTCAGCGTAGCTAAAGCAGCACAACCACACTGCACGTGCACAATATTTACTGTGCTGGTACAAGGATATACAAGTCTGTACACGCTCAGAGCAGTCTGCTGGTAGTGGATCTTCATTCCTCTACCAGGAAATTGCTTTTGTTATTGAGACAACTTGGGATCTTGCTTTCACCTGGACAAAGAACAACGGGAACTAGACCCTCATCTAGTCCTAATACCAATCACCTACAACTTGAAACAGTTGAGTAACCTTTTCCATGCATTTCCTCTTTGTTTTTCATGCTGTGGATCCTGCCCCATCACTTTGATCCTTCACATCCTCCTCCCAGGAACTCCAGGACACGCCACTAACTTTATAATGTACGAAAAGGTATCTCTTCCAATGTAATGTTAGTGTTCCTAAATTTGTGGATTCCTATCTCAAGATCCTTAACATAAGCTACAGTATCATAAAAGTGAGAGATCAGATAATCTATCCTCCTGCCCTTGAAAGGATTGCTTATACAAGCATCTTCCTCAACACGTACTCCTACACGGACCCAAGTCACTTCTGCTGGAAAACCATGACCTTGCTGAACCACTTCTCCTTGGACTCTGACC
>NW_010401077.1:12985-17138 GCF_000710305.1 Buceros rhinoceros silvestris
TTGACTTCTTTCCCTCTAAACTATCCAAAATGGATATCCCTGATTTTTCTTTCCTGAATGCAACCCTAGTCCTCCAACTAGACTAGACTCTGTATTCTTGTCCACCATTGTCATAGATGCCTGTTCTTGTGATTTCACAGGAGAGAGAAGAAATCTCACCCATGAGAGTTTCTTCAGTAAAAGGGGGTAGTCAGAATACCTCATTCCAAAACCCCATGTAGACTGGACAACAAGAGCTAAAGAAAGGTTTAATTCTCCATAAATATTTCACTGAACCTCTTGTGCTCCTTCTCCAGGATAAGTTCCCAATTTACACCTCTGTAAACAAAAGCAGAATCCATCACTCACAGCCATATTATTTTCCTTGATTGTTCCCTACATGCAAAAAGCAGAAGAGGAATGTGTTTTCACAATTGAAAGAGAGAAGAAAATAGGAGAGATTGAGAGAAAGGAAGAGAGGCTCTAAAACCTCATTTTCCTGGTAATTTACTCTTCTATTCAGTTGAGTCCTGCTGCTCGTAAGCCTATTCCTGTTACAATATTAGATATAAACAAGTAAACTGTGTAATGGATCACATTAAGCAGGCCCTGCATCTTGAGGCAGGATTTAATTTGCATGGCAGATTATCTTGTCTGCAGTAGGAGAGGCACCCTGGGGCACTGACTGCATTAATAGGATCTAGTCTCTTAAAATCCATTAAGTCAATTGAGTGGACCAGTCTATAATCTCATTTCAAATCCAGCGTGAAAATGCTTAAACACTAGCCCTATGACACCAACAGCAGAGAAGTGACTAAAGGGACATCGGAGACTGCACTGTGCCATATTGCTTGCCTGCTGGGAGTGGGGAAGGGAGGCGAAAAGGGTAGGGCTCATTCTCTTTTAGCAAACTCCATTCAGAAAGATGCTGACAGCAGGAGTGAGGTGAACAACAGAGGCAGGAGCTATGCAAGGGGAAAGACTGTGGAGATTAGCCCAAGTAATGACAGTGGGTTGTTAAACAATGTGAATTGGCTGATGAAGATCTGGATACCTTATTGCTCCGACTCAGTCAGAAATACTGGACTGTGAAGGGGGTATCCCCTACAAGGGTGTTCTACTGTGTGAATAGGGAGAATAGGGAGAGGATAATTCACTGAGAATAGGGATTTGCAAACTGTACAGAAAACAAGATGAGACTTGGAAATGTGGCATTGCAATTAAAACGTAGGACTAGAATACGAGAACGTCAAAGCTGTGGAAACCTAGGCTTGTGGCCTCTGCTCTGGACTGCCACCAGTGGGCAACATTCTTGAACTCAGACACATTTGCACATGGTTATTCTTGGCCTAGCTGATCTGAGTAAACTTTTCCCATTTGTCTCATGGGAGAAAATTAAATAAAGGCTCAATTTGCCTCAAAATGCCTGGTCACAAGCTCTCCAAGGTAAGAACTGGCTTTGGTTTGCATATATGTAAAACATTTAGCATAAGGGGTCTCCAGACTGAGGTCTGGACACTTTGACTACACTACACTAACCCTGTAACCACAAATAGCAATAACAGCAGCAGACAGATAAAGCTGGATATATTGAAAACAGACAGATAGAAACTCAAAAGAAAAAAGACGTAATAGCATAACCTAAATAAAAATTGGAATAGTAAGAAACTTTCAGGACCAGATGGCATTTATGCTAACACTCTCACGAAATCTGAGTATAAAGAAGTTCAAACAAAAATATTCAATGTATCATTAAAAAGGGCCACTCTCCCCCCAAGCTGGAGGGGAGCCAACACTCTGTGCTGCTTTTAAAAGAGGTGCTAAGGGCAATCATAGGAATTATAGACCTCAGTGAGCCTTACGCCAGTACCAGGAAAAACAGCTGAGAAAATCATTAAAGACAGAGTTATAAAGCACCAGGCTAGATGAGTGTAATGTGGTAAAGAAGCAGCTCAGCTTCTCGAAGCTGACTTTCTGACCTGCTAGTGTTCCTCAGAAACAGCAGCAGCTCTGAAGAAGCAGTGGTAAGTAGGAGTCACTTAGCCACTAAGGATTTCACAAAAAAACCCCACATTTTAGGGCTCCGCTCCCACTAACACGCATATGCCCCAAGGGTGGGATTTTACAGTGCACCATTGATGTGAAAAGAAGAAGAATAAGAATGGTGCTAAGATCTTCCAAGAATCCCATTCCTCATAAACTGTGGCAATATCTCTCGCAGAGATCAAATTTGGGCACTAACACCCAAAAGACAGGCCTCTCCCTCAAAAGCTTCAGGTGAGATGTAGCAGCCAGCTCCAGCAGGCTGCTCCAGAGCACAGGCAGGACCACATGTCCTTTATATGTGCAATGGATGTCAGATGACTGTACCAGGTACATCCTCAGTGCTGAAGCACATTGGGAACAGGCTACTGCTGAAAGGGCTATAGCAGCACTGTTCAATAGCCCACTCCTGAAGGGTGGCAGGAGATTGCCCAGAGCCATTCCAAGCTTCCCTGAGTGAGGCCATCCTCACGAGCCCACAGGATACAAGAGGTCAGAGGCAAACTGATCACATTCTTAAGCATTTAGGCAAAATGGCACCTGTAAGGAAAACCCCCCATAGCTAATAAATCACCCGCTTCCAATTCCACAACTGTGTGGCTTTGCACTGATGCATTTACAGTGTCTTGATTGTAGTTGATTTATGTGCTTCCCCTTCTTATTCCTTCCCATCTGGAGATCTCCCAGCTTGCCGTGCCTGGCAGCACTCACACTGTTACAGGTCTCAGCACTAGTATCTCCTCTGCCGACACACAGCTTCTCCTTCCTAGCCCTTTAAATGCTGCTAGATCTGCTGCCCAAGGGCAGCCTAGGTCCCATGCTGCTGTCATGGGAGCCTAGGAGACTGATACCAATCCAGTGGTGACAACCAGTCATAGGGAGTCCAATATATTTTCCATTTCAAGAAACGTCTCGACTCTGATTGCTAGACACTATGTATCAGAGCGATCACTATACACCCATCCTGTTCTTATTCCCGTCCTTAAATATTCAGGAAGACAGGATCCCATGGTGGATGGATCTTTGGTTTGGTCCAGTGCACCTGGTTTTGTATTCTCAGCATTGGACTCTTGCACATCAGATTTTCCCAGATTTGCAGAGGCACAAGCACAGCCCCACTCTTTTCCTTCAGAGCTGCTTACTCTGAGTCCCACCCTCCCCAAAAGGACAGAAACAGTCACAAAGCCATTTCTGCTCCAGCTCAACATTTTCTCAGCAGTCCTCACACATAACCTCCAGGGTCATGAAGGATAATGGCAGTCATGCTCCTTTGAACCCTTAACACTGCACTAGGCAATGCCACAGGACTCCTCATGGGATAGATGCCCACAGACAAATATCCCTTCTACAGACCAGCTGATACAAGAAGGGGGAGCACTTTTGCCTGGGGTGAGCAACTGCTACAAGCCCTGGAGAAATGCATATGGAATTTTTTAGCTTGTGGGGTTTTAATGCTGGTTTTGGGCCATTCCCTGCTGCTCCTAAAGGAGGCTTGTGGCTTAAAGATACAACCAAGGCTGTCACCTTTCCTCAAACATATACCATGACACAAAGGAACTGCAACTTGCAGAGCAAACCACACCATCCTGACCCCTCCAAATTGTTCATCTGATGTCCTGCATTATCACAGATCAACACTATTCTTTTTCTTTGAAGGAAAGAGAGAACCATCAGCTGTTTGCAAACCACAGTATCATCTACCTCTCCCACACAAACCACAGATCAAAGGCCTCCCCTTTTCAAACCACAGATAGGTCCCAGGGGCCCCAAGAAACAGATGTTTAGCAGTTCACTTTCCACTAGACACACACATGCGGGACTGTGCAGTCTCTGCAATATGTGTTAGAAGGAAAAACATTTCCCCTTGGCTACCCCTCGTACATATCTGAGATATACAAAACAGCCCAGTAACTTTTACCTGCCTGTAGGGAGACACAGCAAAAACCAAGGAGAGCAGGTGAGCTCTGTTACACTGAGCTGATGATACACAGCTCCAACGTGGAGCTCTGCCTTATAAATGGGGTACAAACAGCAGAGCAAGGATGAGAAGCTTGCTTCCGTACCTTGAAAAGCAAGACCCAAATAACAGCAGGATATGCCAGGAATCATTTTAGCACCACCCCTTCCGCTC
>NW_010401077.1:17222-23821 GCF_000710305.1 Buceros rhinoceros silvestris
TTCCATTTCAGCTTCCATTTTACGATGAAGCAGCTCACCTATACTCTGAGCATACAGGAAAAATTGAATGTGCATCCTTCCTGAAGCCATCAGTATCTGCTCAAGTCTGACAAGATATTGAAACAACAGTTCCGAGAAGCACAGACTGTCCCATTCATCTCCCTGAGTGGCTCACTTGCCTCCTGATGACAATCTGCTAAATATCCTCACTTAATTAGTTCGCTGTTCCTTCAAGCAAGTAAGATTGCAATGTGAAGACTGTGCTACGACTATCTTTACATAAGCTACTCAAAGAGACAGTTTATTTTGTTGAAAAGAGATATAACAGTTTTGGGGGATGCCTCAACTTATCTTTCCCTCATCAAGAATTGTCTGAGATTCAACAGACTCAAAAAGACACCAAGACAGACAAGGAAAAGGAAACTACAAGTTTCTTCAGGGTGCCCTCCAGAGCCCACAGTGTGACTGAGGGGACATTGTGAGCTTCTGGTGTGCTTCAGAGAAGGGTCTGTCTGCATTTGGGTGTAAGAAAGGTCATGAATTACACTTAAGGAGGGGGAAACATACAGTTTTAGGAGACTAATATAAACATTAGTGAGATCTATGGCTTGGAGAACTGAGGCAAAGCAAAGCTAGTCTCTGATAAATTTAAGTATGTATACCTAAACAGAAGGAAATGAAATAAAGGGTAAATACAGGAAGAACAAATCTTTGAAAATAAGTAAAATATTCTGTCAGCACTACAACCTTACCCAGGACTGGCAAGTATCCAGCAAAGAGTGTGAGAATAGACAGTAGAATTTGACATCCATGATGGAAGCTTTGTTTAACATGAAAAGAAAGATGGGTTTCCATGGGCCTCAGCAAGTCAGAGATGAAAGAAAAGATTCCATCCAATAACGAATTAATTAATTTTCCTTATCAAATGTAGTGAGCCAAGACATATCCCCCAACTGGGAAAACCTAGGAGCTGCCATCTCTTGGAGTGTCACTGTACAGTGGGTGAGCTGCAGGCAATTACTAAAGCCTGACAAGGGTATATCTGCTGAAAACCACAGACTGAGTGGTCAGAAATCCAATCCTTTCTTTGGCAGCCCACTGCACTGCAGAAAACAGATGTGAAAGCTGAAAGGGCCAGACTTGTCCCTTGGTAGGTCCAGGGAATTTAAATGATTTATCAGAAATGGCTTTGGTCCATCATGTCTATGGCAGTCAAGAGTGGGCATGGTCTACAACAAGCTTTGGCTCAAACCCTGAACGGAGATCATCTAGAGTGCCTTTAACTAAAATTAAACATGAAGATTATCAGCTTGCAGTGAGTGCAGAAAATAAAATCCCCAGGCAGAAAAGGAAAAGTATTAGGAAGGTCACTTGCAACCCATCCTTCATATTCTGGAGAGTGGCACATTTTGCCTGTTACAACATTGGTTCTTCTGAACTATATGCCACAGCATTAGTAACAGACTCTTTCACAGGCACTCCCTTGTCATGGGGGAAGAGCTTGCGTGCCCTTGTGAGGTTGAGAGCTGTGCTGGAGGTAGCATGTGCCTCCGGTGGGGTCTCCCAGGCCAGACAGGTCTCAACTGAAGGGTCAGACAAAGTGTGTCCATGAGCAGGATGGGCTCACTAGCCTTCGGGCAACCATCCTAGGAGGACAACTCTGACTCCAGATCCAGGCAGATGGAGCTCGTTTAGCCTTGTAAGGCTCCATCATCTAAGAGAAGGACACTCTAACCAAACCTGCGACCCGAGGACTTCGCTGTCACCATCCAAGCTCACTAGGCCCTGGCAGATGAACCTCAGGTGTAAAGGGTGGAGCCAGTTCCGCGCACGCTGGTGCCTCACCTAAAAAATCCACCGCGCAGGCCCGAAGGGGGTATTCAGGTTTGCAAAGCCCTGTAGCGAATTGGCCTTTTCAGCCATCAGCGTGCTTGCAGTAAGCGTGGGAAAAACCCTTCCCAAATCTTCGTTCGTGAAGCCAAGCTGTGATGATGAGTAACAGAATTCCTTACTCCCATGCTTCCTATCACACAGCGTACAGCTTCCATATCTTTCAAGCATATGGAAAGCTAACCTTACATAGTGGATATTTTATTTCAAAGAGGGAGTTCTGCTAGAACTTTCTCTTTTTATAAAAAACGGCCCAGAAACATAAAAGCAACACAGAGCTTCGTGTAATTTGTTTTGTAATGCTGACATTTGAGCACGTACTAACACATTTATGTACTCCCAAGCTCAAGCAGTAGAGTCTAAGACAGCATCCTGCTCTAGTCTAGGATGTCTCCATCTGAGAGCACAAGCCCTTCTGGGCTTGTGGCAAGGAAGCATCCAGGGCCTCTGCGTACCAAGGGCTCCAGGCACCCGGCTACAATGTGAGGAAGATGAAAGCAAACACTGGCAAGTAGCTGGTGATGGAATCCCACTCATTCCTTCCCCTAGGTGCTGTGTCTACCTTCCTATTCTGTGGTGTCTACAATATGTGTGTGCAAATTTGAAGCCCTCCTTCTTTCCTAACCACAGATCTACAGACCCTGGTGGTCCCAGATTCCCCAGAAAAAGGATTTTCAACATGTGGCAAGACAGCAGTTGAAGGTGGTTAAGCTGTTTATCTTAGTGCTGCAGTAATTTCCCAGCTGATTTCTGAGCTCCAGAAGAAAGGACAAGGATGGAGGGGAGGAGGGAAAGCGAAGGAAACAATGACTTCATCATTCAACAAGAGTTTGTGAGAGAGAAGGTTATATTGAGGGACCACCAAACGCGACATCTTTCATTGCCCCACCTCCCACAATGCAAAGGTGCAGAGTTACCTCTTCTCCCACCCGCCCCCCACCTCATCTACCCCCAGCCAAAGTATTCCCCAGCTCACCATATAATGCAGTTTTTCATGGCAGGCCTGCTTATCAGGACTCTGAAACTATGTGAGACATGCATGCAGACAATGGGCCTGTCTCTCAGCCACGGAGGGCTCTGAAGGGATCCCTTTCAGCGCTCACAGATTGCTCTGTGTTCCCTTAATTGACAGACCCGTCCAAGTCTGACAGCAGTGGCGTGCAGCTGGTGCGGGCTGCTCTGTCTCAGGTAGGCCACCTTTCAGCAGGGAAATTGCTTTTGATTGGCTTTATTGGAAGTAGCTTCTCCTGTTCAGCTGGCAAAAGTCTCTTGCATTTTAATGGCTGACAGTTTAGGACCAAACTCTCTTTCCCAGGAGGTTACCTCTTTTCCCCATTTCCAAAGTCTCTTAGACCTAAATAAGCTATCTTGAATAGAACTGGACCTCAACCATAAGGAACAACTTTATTTGGTCAGAACTGCTAGGGACCTGGGATTTTCTGGAGCACAGTTTCTTCTGCCTCTCAAATCTTCAAGACTTGGCTAGGATCTGCAAAAACTAAGATCATAAAGTAAGAGGAACTGACAAGCTCTAACAAAAAGTCCTAGTCTTTATTGCATGCTCCAGAGGTTCAGTGTGAGAGCCTAGGCTGTGACTACTGCCTGCAGTAGTTGGTCTCTACCTTCTCCAAGAATTCAGTGGAGACTGGACATGAAATACCACTCAGACTACTTTCAGCCTCAGGTACCTCTGGCACCAGTTACTCACAAAGAGTCTTTAGTGTGCAAATAAGCATTTCCGGGGCGGGGGGGAGGGAGGTGGTGGTGGTGCTGGGACTGGTATGCTCATCTTGGAGTTGGTAGGCTGAATCTGACTGCCCTGTCTTTTCCTCCATTTTCCTGTACACTAGATGAGGCTGTGCAGGGTAAGACATGTTTCATGGGCTACCAACACAGTCCCTACTTCTTTTCTGCATTCAGGATATCCCAGCTGGGAGAATTGAATAAGGCTTCAGCTTTTCCAGGGGAAAGTGTGAAAGTAATTTCCAATACCTTTCATAGCCTTACTTTTTGAAAGTTTTGTTGGCTTTAAGTTTTGGGGTTTTTTTTACATCTGCATGTAGCTTTTCATTGCATTTTATTATAACCTTTCTGTCAGGCTTTGCCTAACAACATATAGAATCACTTCCATTTTTAGGGGTCATTAGTAAAGACCACTTTGAGAACCCACTCAGAAACATGGGAAAATTAAAACAAAACTACTTGGGCACTCAATGAGCTATGCTTCTCCACAAATGATGAACCAAATGACCTAACCAACCAGTTCTTCAATGAAGGGAGAAAAGAAAGAAAACTTGAAAGCAAAATATGAGTTAAAATAATTACCAATTGCATCCTTCTCAAAGGACAGCAAGAAGAATTTAAAGCTCTCCTCTCTGATTTCCTGCTGCAGGAACAGCTGGGACAGTGAGTTGCTTCCTACTACTGCAGCTACATGCAAACTAGCACACCTGTGCCAAGTCTCAGGACTCTGCTCTCCCAGGTGGTAACTTGGCACCAGGTTGCAGCTGACCTATAGGACAGGTTGCCACACAGCCACCTCAGCCCAGTTCTCCCGCCCATTTCTCCTTCCCTAGGCAGCCTCCTTAGCCACTGCCCCCACCAGGCATTTCTGCCTAGCCACTGCTCTTCTCACGGGTCACTCTGACTTGTGTGATATCTGTGCTTTAACAGGCATACCATAACACGCACTTCATGAACTACCTGAATTGTCTGATAAAGACTTTTAAAACAGCTTCCTTCCTTAAGTACAAAGCTTTTGCATTCTAGGGTTGTAAGGTAGAGTATCCACTCCCATAAGGCACCTCAGTCAATTGCTTTGTCCATCTTCATACACAGTGTTGCAATTACATAATTGCCCCCAGTTATGACAGCATCTTTTAAAATCACAAACAATGGAATACAAGAAAACATAAAAACAAGTTAAATCTGTGTCAAACCTGCACACATCCCTTTCTTCTCTCTCTCTCCCATGTGACAACAGGAGGTTCCTGTTCTCCAGGGCTCCATCCTTCCATCTCCTTCTAGGAAACACTTATTTTCTTGAGCTATCAAGCTACAAGAAATGGGGTCCCTGAGGTCCTGCCTGTCCAAGAGTTGGAGATGCTCCAGAGGAAGGCACAGGTGCTGTTGCAGGAGACTCCATGCTTGACAGTCATTTCCCCCTTTAGCCAGCTGTGCCACCTCTGCTCAAGCCTCTACAAACAGTCAGCACAGACGAAGACTGAGGGGACTGACATCCACCATCAGATACAATGACTGCATAGTGGCCTTGCCCTGTCCAGGTCTTAGCCGACACACCAAAGCAAAAGGGAAGCTTGTTATGTGATCAAAGCGCTGCACTAGGATTTGCAGAATCTGCACTCCCTTTTCATAGTTACAGAAGATGCTCTAAATTTCTTTTTAAAAATTCCAGACATTTCCCTGAAAAGCACAGACCACATTTGCTACATGACTTTAGGTTTCTTGTCCTGCTTCTCAGCTATGTAGGGTATTTCAAAACAATGGTGTTTAAACCTTTATATATTATTGATCAAGAGAGAATGGGAATTTCTGGCTGAAGGTCTACACATTATCAGAAATACCACAGTGTTATGCTCCTATAAATACGACCTATCAACACCTACCACTACAGCCTCTGGGCATTTCTATGTGACACCAGTGAAATCCTTCTCCCTCTTTTGCAGACACCTCTGTATTATGTCTGATCTTGCTTCTCATTGTTTGCTGATCTGTTTTAGCTGATTTGCTTTACACTGCTCTGTACTTTCCTTTGCTTAATGTTATCTGGAGTGGTTGCCTGAACAGAAGGGGATATGCAAAGTTACAAGGAGGTTTTACCACAGAAGACTGTCCTGTAGAATTTCCTAAAGATGCTCAGAAACTGGATTCATCTGCTCCCTGAAGTCTGATCTTTACAAAGAAAAATCTGCTGCATCTCACCACTAGCATGTTCTGTTCCTGTAAGTTGCAATATACTAGCTGACAGATGAAAATCTGACCTTTAAGGTAGGTACGGCTTATACCTTAGGAACAAATCACTATGGCTGAGATCTTCTTGGCTGACAACAGTGTCATATAGACTGTGTGCATGTACACTGTCAGGGCAGGTTACAGCCTCTATTGCACACCGTAGCAGCACAGGGCAAATGGTACATGTCCCACATGGGAAGTGCCCTAACCCCAAGGGAACCCAGCTCTGTACGCACTACATAACACAGACGGAGGCAGAGTTCCTGCTGGGCATGACCTGTTGGGTCTGTTGTTCCTTTTTTTTCAGGCAGACAAGAATTCAGACTTTTGCTAGGTGGGCTGACATGCTACGTGCTAGGATAGACAACGCAGGCACACCTGCACTGTCATAGACAACATTATCCTGATAATTAACATCACCCCTTTGGCAAACATAGGCTTGTATTTTTTATTTATAACCAGTGATCTTTCCCAGGGCTTACACCACTCTTTCTATACGTGATAGCACATGATGTCAGGTCCAGCAAGGACGGTTTCTCTAGGGCTGTTAGGACAAATAGAAAAAGTGGTCAGAAAAACATGGAGAAAGACACAACAGCGGCACAAACTCCCATTGAAGGGGGATCAATGTGCAGTGCTTTTCTTCCCCATGTGAAAGCGCTTCACTGGGAAAGTCTCCAAGCCAAAGAGGAGAGGCCCAGAGGGAGGGAACAAGAGGCCCTGAGGGCAGCTAGGGA
>NW_010401077.1:23912-33670 GCF_000710305.1 Buceros rhinoceros silvestris
CTGACTCTGCTAGGTGACATCTGGATAAATAGCAAATGCTGTCATCTCCTGACGCTACCTGGGCTAGGGAGGTGACCAACCACTAAGGGGCTGAAAGGCCTTCAAGTTACTGTGCTGGAAAGCCCAATATCTTCATCATGACCACTCCAGTGGGAGCGTGATCAAGGACAATTCAAGTAACTGTGCTCAAAGCCTGATGTAAGGCTTTGCAATGCTCCCACTGCTAGCTACCCCAGGCAAGGGCAGGAGGTCCACGAAGCACAGCTCATGAGGCAGAGGCTCTGGGGCTCTCCCAGTCCGTGGGGTCAGAGAAGGGGAAAGGCTATGAAGGATGGGAGCACAAGGGGTGGCAGGGAAGAGACATGTTCCAGGGCTGCATGTAATGACTGCCATGGGGCCAATCACATAGCCAGGGCTCTCAAGCAACCCTTACAGGGTAATGTCAGTCGTTTCCACTGGTGGGGGAGGCGAGGAAGAGAGCTAGGCGAGTAGTTCAGCTGCAGCAAAGCCACACAAAGTTGGTCTGTTCAGCTGCCTTTGTGGCACTGTTGTATTTATTGAAGGCAGCAGCAGTTTGTTCTGTCCTTTCAGTTACTGTACAGGACCCGATCAGGGTGCAGATGGGACTACAAAGCAGCCCTTGTTGTCAGTAATGTGACTCACATGTCAGGCTCTTATTTGCTGTCAGTGGCTTTATTAAAGTCTACAGTTTCAGACCCTAGACCCTTGCCTATTGTATCCCCTGGCCCCAGAGATTCTCTTAGGGAGCACTCACAATTACCAACTCTCTCACAAGAGCACACAAAACACACTGCGCTGGCATAGCAACTGTGCACTCAGGGGTGATGCCCAGGCTAAAGACAAGCTGGGGCACTCTTCATCTCTAAAAGTAATACATGTACACAAATGGACGGGACAGAGCAGAGGCCGTGTCTGGAATGGGATCTCGCCCTCTAAGACCACCTGGTAACATACACATTCATTCACATCCGTTTATTCACATGTTCTGCACTTACAGATATGTTAATACTCACACTCATGCTCACATATGCATTTTGGCAACATACACATTCACATACATGCTAATGTTTGCACACACATGCTTGTGCATCAACACAGATGGGCCTAACATCTGCATGTCGTACACCACATACAGTCACGGCAATGAGCCACTACCCAGGTATTCATAGTCCTCAGTGTCACCCAGGCAGGTACACACATTGTCACCACCGCATTTGGATGCTCAGCTACACACAGCTCACAGATTGTAGTCTCACATCAAAGTAAATATTTTCACAGACTCAGCGGGCACTAGTGTGTCTGCACAGTCACTGTTACACCCAGATGATAATTCCCACAAAGGCACTCACATCCCTTCACTTACGATTGTTTCAAAGTAGAACAAAAAAACAAAGTAGAACAAAATACCCATTTCAGATACTTAGCTGAAGTTAAAGACTGCTTCCTAGGCAAATCTTACTGCAAAAGACTCAGGCTCTGACCTCTACATCCGTGAAGAGCAATTCCTCTGACTTCACTACATGCTAGGGTTGCTGAGAGCAGAATCCTCCCTTCCTTCTGACATGAAATCACCTTTCAATGCCATGGTTCTTCCCCTCCACCGAAGGGTTCTCTTTCTAACCTAAAACTAGAAAGCACAAAACTTGCCAGCAGCCCTGCTACAGCGCACAGTCTGTGCCCCTGAGTCAGACATCTACAGGAGAAATCAAGAAACCAGCTATCAAGACTACTAAAAACTGCTAGAATAAGAATGGAGAAAACCAGGACAGTAGCAGCCAGGAAGAGATCTTGCTTAAAGAGAAAAAACAAGCAAACACCACCCCCACCCCCCAAAAACCAAAATAAATAACCAACGAGATCAAGAATGAGAAAGCAAATGCTATGATAACAAAGGAGTACTGGGGTGTCAGTGGGAATCCTTCCACAGACTTCAGTCTTGGCTTGGGCATGGTGTCTGACTAGCAGATTCTGTTCAAGATTCTCTTCAGCAACAGCAATGAAATAACCATCACACATACAAGTGCCATGCACCCCAAGTCAGAAAAGTCATATAAGCCCATGTTTATTTTCATTTCTATTCAAAATGAGCTTATACGTATGCTAAACCTTAGTAGCAAGCCAGCTTCAATGAGAATGAAGTCCATGGTTCCCTGCATAAGCTCCCTGTGACACAAGGCAGTATAATTCTCCCATATTATCAAATGACCACGTAACAGAACAGTCCTTCCAACTCAAGCACAAAGCCAGCCTCCGTTCTACACAAGCCTCAACTCCACATAACCATGACAAAACCTGTGGGCTCTGATCTGCATTGGCAAACCAGACCATCTGTGGGCTATACGGACCTTGGACACTGCACAAGGATCTTGATGTTGGAGCGTTTGATTCTTCACACTCCAGCACAAACCACATTATCCAACAACTTAAGTAGCTCTGAATCATCACTAGCTTTGGTACTTTTTATTGCCTGCTGTTAAATTTCTGTGTTGTCTCTGTACTGGTGTGCACTGGTATGTAGCTGTTTTATTCTACCCAAAGAAAGGAGAGTTTCGAGGAACAGGTAATGTCAGAAGTGCTTTAGATGGGAATGAAAGCTGGCATTTAACAAATTGTCCATTAATACTGCAATTGTCATTATTTCTGCAACTTTAACCTCATAAGAGAAATCCTTTTGCTACAGAATTCACACACTGTATTTCAAACCAAAATACTCTGTATTTACAACTCTGAAAATAGAAGTGAAGAAAACAAGTCTAGAAGAACAGTTTTATTGGTTAGTAAGGGCTCTGGATCTGCACAGATTCATTTCTGCATTTTATTTTATATGTCTAGGCAATTATTCTGAAATCAAACTAAACACATTTTAAAAAGTAATCTTTTCAGGACTGGAGCCAATAAATATCAGTCAGGAACCTGATGTTTCAGAAAAGGTCTGTTTCTTCAAGAATCCAAGTCTGAGTTTCTAAACTACAGATAATCTTCTTCCAAAAATAAACCTTAAAATAGGGAATATGAAGAAAACAGAACTGTACCAAAATACAAGATAAACCACCTTCAGGTTATGCTGCTAAGGCTACTTCACCTCTAGCTACTTCTGGCTGCTCAGGCTGCTTCAGACATCTCCATACATTCCCCAAGCTGTGTCTTATTCTCGTCACCGGTTGTCTTTTATCTTACAGTTTCTTTCTGAATCTCTAGAGCAAA
Organism: Buceros rhinoceros silvestris; assembly: GCF_000710305.1. Classification (NCBI taxonomy): domain Eukaryota; kingdom Metazoa; phylum Chordata; class Aves; order Bucerotiformes; family Bucerotidae; genus Buceros; species Buceros rhinoceros. The sequence goes on from NW_010401077.1 coordinate 27,138, forward strand.
GACTGCCTTTTCTTCTCTGTTTTCAGCAGCTATTCAAGAAAAACATCAGGAGTTTAAGGAATGAACTTGGAACTGAGGGTCCTATAGCTGGTTTCTGACTCTACTGTTTCATTTGGTAACCTTTGTCTTTGCTTCCTCCTCTAGTAACGCGTCTGCTTGCCTCCAAGTGCATTTGTCATACAGGCAGCTATGATGAATTAAAGATCAGGTCCTGTGGGCGTGACCCACCGGCCAGTCCGGGAAGCAGCCCTGTGAGCCTGCTGTCAGTCAACAGCAGGAGGTGTGTTATTTAGGAGAAGACAGAGAGGTTGTGTCAATGGGTGATTGGAAAGCCAGCTCATCACTGGGCAGGACAGTGAACTTGAAACCAATCCAGCCATAGTACATAAGATAACTTAGAAACTATAAATAGATGTGATAAGGAAGAAGCTGCACAGTTAGCACTTAGAATTTGTAGTGTGTAGGGGCTGCAGCAGTCTGCTGCAGTTGTATTTTAATAAAGGCCTTGTGTACACATAAACTGTTGTCGCATTGTCCGCCCTGAATATTTGCGACGTATGATTTACCCCTACAAGGTCCCACAGGTCTGATCTAGTTCATTCTAGCAAAAGTGCCCCTATCATCACAGAACATCTTAGAATGTGATTTAATCTCAACAATCACACCCAAATTATTACTTCAGAGAGTCAGGCTGCCTATTTGGATTCTTACACCTCCACCATCACTATGCAGTCAAACTAGACGAGACCAGTAACTCCAGATGCTGGTGTAATTCAAAGCCCCTTGAGGTAAATGTATGACCATCTCTGATGGTAACTGGGCAAACACTAAAGCCTGTTACAACCTTCACAAAAACCTCTATCTTCTCGCTCATGAATTAAAAGAAGATCCAAGACTGAACACCGGCAGCTGACAACACATCCTTGCTATGGCATTTTATCAGCTGCATTAAATTACGTTTGTGGAAGTGCAAGAACTGCAGGATATTGAAGTGACTAGGAAAATGTAACAGCATTTCCCCTAATTCAGGCATATGGCCCCATCCTGTAGGTATTTCACCTTAAGGATTTTAATCTACTGACACAGCTTAGGACGGTGCTGGTTCTCTCTTCAACTTTTATCTGCTGGCCCTACTTGCTAGATAAATAGCTATACTCACATAGAATAACCTACGCTAATAAAAACGTAGACAGCCAGAAATCTGCTGCCGACAAGCAAAATATCCTATATTTCACTGCTCTGCCATGGGAGAGTCATATCTCACTGAACAAATATTCATTCCCAAACACTGTGCTAATGCATAAAAGTCTCCAACATGTCTTGGAAAAACAACTGAAAAACAAGGCAGTCCATGCTTCAGATTCTCTTTGCTTTGTTTTGCTTCTCCTCTCCTCTTTTCTCCCCATACACATGGGACCATCTGAAGAGAAGATTTCTTCATGTCCTTTAGTTCTTTAACTCTTCTCTCTCTCCAAACAAGTCAAGTGGAACCGTGCTTTAGCCTGGGTTTTGTGTTTGGTTTTTGGGGGTTTTTTAACCAAGTTCAACCACAAACAAAAGCACTGGCTTCTCTGGTGTCAGTTATAACCATCTGATCAGGTCACAATCTTCTGCCTTAGACTGTCAGGGGTCTGAATCAAGGAATCATCTGTTTGTTCTGCTCTTGTACATTGCCTAGCACAGCAATACCTTCACAGGTAATATGGATCCTTGGCATTCCAGCAACACAAATAATAAATAGTATTAAGTAAGGCTTGCAGCAGTGAATGTGGTGGGTGGTTACCCTGATTTAAGTCAGCAAAATCATAAAAAGTTAGTTTATCGCCAAGTCACACTTGGACTCAAAGCTCTCTGGGACTGGGTTTTGTAACTGCAAGGCCCTTAAGCACAAGGAGGTGCTCCTGTATAAATGAATACTTGGAAACAATTCAGCTTCTGGATTGTCAAGAATTTAGAGGCCACCTCTGTCAAATAAATAATAAAGTCACGCTCTTACACAGGTTTTATAGCCTGGGCCAAGCAAAGACTTTTTCTTTAGAATTATAAAGCTGCAAGGCAACTATCTTCCTAAATTCCTTTTCTAATTTATAACAAATAGAGAATTCTTCTCTGCTTGCTCACTAAAATGTTTGCGTAGTGCTGATGCAAACTCTAAAGCAACTTCCACCTTCTAGGCCAGCAGAAGCTACGTTTCTTAAGAAGAACCACAGTGATATAATTGCATTTGTTCTCATGACTCAGGATGACCACGTGCTTTGAGATCCTTCAGAATGACGGGCACTACAATGGTATCATAATGGGTTAGTGTATGACAGATGGGATTTCTGACCCAAACATAGCTTCTTATAAAACATACACAGCCCTGTACAAGGCTACTCTATCTGGAAAGCAATGAAAGAAAGCCGAACATTCCCTAATAAAGCAAGTGTTAACTACACTATCCTTTCAACACTCATGCTCCTGGCTAGGTGCCATTACAGTAAACAAAAAATAATAATTAAAAAAAAGAGGTATGAACAGAACTGATTGGTATATAAAGGAAGAGGAGGTTCTGCCAGGATTAGAAAAGGACAGGCATCACTTCCCTGTATAGACCTCAGCTCCCCACTAAGGCCCTACAGAGATCAAGGTCCCACCTGAACACAGCAGTCAGGGACCACTGTATGACATGTCCTCTCCGGATCCAGTCCTGACCTTTCCTCACACCAGCCCATGTATGCAGCTGACATTTATAAATTCTGGGCAGCATTAAGAAGGTTGATTCTGGCTTCTGTAGCTATATGTGTAGAGCAAATAGCAGGATAGAGACTGAACTTGGATACATTAGAAGTAACATCCAAAATACCATTGCTGGGAAAGAATCAAAATGTTCCTTTTCATTACTCAGTTTTTCTAGTTGGAGTCAAGGATGAAGAATCGAGTTCTCTTTCAATCCCAAACATAATTTCACTAAGAAGCTCGTTTCACATCAACAAACGCTAATAGAAAACGTTCCCCACTGCTCACATGAAACTGTTATGCAGATGAAACATGTTTCCTGCCAATAACGACAAGTTACCTGTGGTTAAAACAGCAGCTAATAAGCTTTACTCACCATTAATGTGAAATGAACACGATGCTAAGACTACAAAATGTTGGATCGAAACAACGATGGTGGCGAGTTGGCTATACCAAGTGAGAGGCCCTTATGCTCTCTAAGCATTTCATAAGCACGAGTCTTTGACAACCGCTTTGTTGCACTAAAGCATGACTGGTGGAAGATGCACCAGTGTCCGGCAAAAAAAGAGTTCTCTGTGGCTTTCACTTGCTCTCCAACTTAACATGCCTTTCCTTTTATTTTACCTTCCAGTAACAACCAGCTACTCACAGGGTTGCCCTATCTAGAACAGGTGGGTAACCAACAGCCAACCCCACTCAAGCCTGATTGATAAAGTAAAAAGCACTTCAGTCCCCAAAAGTGAATAAGCAAATTAATGTCCAGTTTGGTTTCTTAGTTCAGCATTTTGGTCCAAACAAGATGATTACAAATTTCATGTACATCAGGTGGCATTTTGTCAAGAAATATGACATTTAATCACAAAAATTGACACCGAGTCCTCTGTAAAATCTAACTCCAGTGTCCCGAGTTCCTTGTTATGGCCATTCACGTCACAAATGTAATTAGCAGCACTGGCACAGGCCATGCTCAGACATGCCAATGCCACTATATTTGATACTGAATTAAAAAGAGAAAGACTTGCAGTCATTCCTTCAACTCCTCCAAGCGCCATGACTCCCACCACGTTCTCCAGATGCTGTTCCCCCACGCTAGCTCACACCCTCTGGCCAGAACAAAGCATGTTCAAGCCTAGCAGAAGCATAGGGATATAGCCAACAGCACATGGTATTTATAGATCAGCCTCGATTTTTACTCAGCAAGGCTTTACACACACTCTGGTACAAAAGCACAAGGATCTTTCAGCCCTCATAGAAAAGCAGCATTAGGCACTTTATATCGTAAAGATCTGTATGTACTGGACCGTACCCACCAGCTGCATAAATCAGCATCGCTCCCTTTGAATACAAAAAAATTACATTATTTATTCACCACTCGAGGGCTGAGATCACTTATTTGCAGAAAACTGAATTTTCAGTTCTCTGTAGCCAGATCCTGAATACACAGATTATCCACACCAGAGTCACTCAGGCGGCTCAGGTTAAGTAGGGTCATATCTCAGGTGCAAGGCTCTCCCTTGACCATGCAAACACAGCACTCTGGTGTCAGTAGACTCAAATGTCTTATTCCTAATTTTGAAGCAAGGGAAGCACGCCTGGTCTGTGGTAAGGGCTGGTGGTTTTGTTAGGAACAGGATTAAAGAGATGTGGACAGAGAGCTGGGTATTTGCTGAATTCTTCAGGATAAGATAAGGTTAGCACAAGTAGATTTACACTGTCTGGTGGCAATGAGAGTATAGTGTGTAATGCTGGTATGTTTGGGACTTGCGTTAAAATTAGGGACAGCAGGATCTGAAGAGTCAGATTTATTACTGACCTCTGTCAGACCTGTAGAGGAAAGCCAAGGTCTGATACCACTAGATAAGAATGCCAAATTCTGGGTTTCTGAGCTGTGGTCAAAAGCAGGATTAGAGTTGGGGATAGAGTCTGGAACGAGAGAGATTAAAGGGGCAAATTAATTGTCTAAATCTTTAAGACTCACAAAACTGGATGAAAGTTGGTGTCACTGTAGTCAAATATTTATTCTTTATTTTCCACTGATGGCAAGTGTCTGGGCAGAGGTCAAGGCAGGGTTAGGATTACAATTCGGCTTTAGCTTAGCATTCCAGAAATAAGGCTCTGCTACACAACCTTTGTTGCTCAATTCTGCCAAACCTGCTCAGGGATAAGTAGATTAAAATGTATCATTTTTAATTGTCAGACAGAATGGGGTTACTGAGCCATGATCAACGCTGGAGCTGGAATGGCATCATTGCTTGAGGTAAGATAAGTGGTAAAATCAGTATCAGCATATTTAAACATCTTCCGATTAACTTTTGGACACAACTGAATTTCTAGGCCATCACCCATGCCAGGAATACAGTGAGGACTAAAACTAAGATTTAGTACACAGCTCGGTGCAGTCAAGTTTACTGATGAATTCTGTCCAGCCTGTGCAGTCTGTCTCTGTGGATTTGAATTTTTCACAGTTAATGTTCAGAGATCCACAGGTTTTTTTAGCTATAGCTGATGCTCATGTTCAGGGCTTGAGACAGGTGGCTCTGCAGCATCGTATCACCATTGCAGAACTCTCCCAGGCCCTCAGTGATAACAGGCTGACAGCCTCAAACACTGTTTAAATTCTAGGCAGCACCACGTCCCTGTGTTACAATGATCAGTAAGGTTATGGTTTGGCCTCAGGATTCGCGATGAGAGGGTCTGGTGCTTAGTTTTGTCTGGTCCTTGAAGAAACATTAAGGGCAGCTGCCAGAAAGTTTAAATATGTTAAGCTGAGTTGTTAGGAAGCCATGGATACCTAGGCTCTGAACAAACCAAGGGTTAGAGATGGCATAAGGGTTTGGATCTGGAGATTAAGGCCATGCAGAGACAGGTTTACTGCTAAAAATAATAAAACGAAGAGCCAGTATCTGTAAATTCATATACCACCCCCCTAAATTTCAGATGCAATTGAATTCCCACACTATCATAGAATCATTTAGGTTGGAAAAGACTGTTAAGATCATTGAGTCCTACCTACCCTGTGAGACACCAGTGCTTGGGAAAGCTTCAGCAGAGGACTTTGGACAGGCAGGTATGCAAAACAAGCCTTGTTATGGGAGCTCAGTGGTGCACTGCTTCAGTCCGTTTAGCCTGAAGAAGTAAAATGAGTGGTGACGTCAGCAGATTTTACCACCTAAGCTTAATTTCTAAGCCGCAGGGGCTATGAACACTACTACAGTAGGGTTCATGGGGATTACTGTTTGGGATGGGATGCTCGGCAGTGCGCAAAAAATTACTAAATTCTGCTTCATCTGCTGAGGAAATTTTGGTGAAATATGGAAATTACCTTAAAACAAAAAAACCAACAGACCAACCCAAAACCTGACTTTTCCAGTCCCCAGTGTAAACATGCAGCTTTTGTCAATTGTTTTGCTGTGTTTGGAAAATTTCTACCATTTCCTTTGGAGATGCACTTCTGTTAACCCATTTCACCTCCACCTCAGCAATCACAAAGACGTACGTTCATGTTCCTGTATTCTCTTTTTCAGCGTACAGTTGTTGCACTTCGCACTTTGCGAAGGTCTTGCGGGGTTTCACACATTTCGCTGTGAGGAGGCATTAGAGCACAGATCTACGCGGGGATCAATAGTAGCCTGGCTTACTGCTAGTTTAGACCGTGTTGTCTTGTTGAGACATGTATCTCGTTTTTATCTCCTCCTAAGCTTTGTTGGGTTTGGGGTTAGGCGCTTCTTCCCGAGAGACTTGGCCCCGAGGTAGTACGTGACCGGGGACTACAAGTTATCGTGGGTTTAGGGTGGAGCAGAGAGCTCGCACTCCTC
>NW_010401078.1:0-485 GCF_000710305.1 Buceros rhinoceros silvestris
CCACCAGGTCGCGGGGGGAGAAGCCAGTCAGGTGACACAGGAGGAGGCCCCCGGCCCCGCCCACCCGGGTCAACATGGCCGACGGGGGGGTCATGGAGCTGGCTGGGGGGAGACGGACCAGTATGGACCAGTACAGACCAGTATGGACCAGTACAGACCAGTACAGGACCAGTACAGGCCAGTACGGGACCAGTATGGACCAATACAGGACCAGTACAGACCGGTATGGCCCAGTATGGCCCAGTATGGCCCAATAAAACCCAGTATAGTCTCAGTATGTCCCAGTATAGACTAGTATAACCCTAATATGTCCCAGTACAGCCGCAGTATGCCCCAGTATGCCCCAGTATAGTCCCACTATGGCCCAGTACAGTCCCAGTATGGCCCCGTATAGACCAGTATAACCCCAATATGTCCCAGTAAAACCCAGTATGTCCCGGTATGGCCCAGTATAGTCCCAGTACAGCCCCAGTATGGCCCAGTAT
>NW_010401078.1:747-1142 GCF_000710305.1 Buceros rhinoceros silvestris
AGTGCCCAGTAGAGCCCCAGTATGACCCAGTATGTCCCATTATGGCCCAGTACAGCCCCAGTATGTCCCAGTATAGCTCCAGTATGTCCCAATATAGTCTCAGTATGGCCCAGTACAGTTCCAGTATGGCCCAGTATAACTCCAGTATGTCCCATTATGGCACAGTATAGTCCCAGTATGTCCCAGTACAGCCCCAGTATGGCCCAGTATAGCCCCAGTATGACCCAGTATGTCCCAGTACAGCCCCAGTATAGCCCCAGTATGACCCAGTATGTACACTCACATGAGGGGCGCAGGTGCATCTTGGTGCTGATTGGCTGCCAGCAGGGGGGGTGTCCCCGGCACTCCAGTGTCTCACCGCGCAGCCATTGGTCGAGGGTGACGGGGCGGGTCAG
>NW_010401078.1:1449-1703 GCF_000710305.1 Buceros rhinoceros silvestris
CAGGAAGAGCTGTGGAAGGGCCGAGTCCCTGAGGCAGGCTGGGAAAAGGAGGTGGGGCTGTGACCTCGTTGGCCAATCAGCTGCTCCCGCCCTCTTTTCCCCACCCCCTTTACCTGTGCACCGGCTGGCGTTGGCCATGCCCATGGCCCCGCCCCCTTCCTGGGTCACGCGGCAGCTGTAGGCCTCGCCATTGGCCCAGCTCTCCCGGCGGATCCTCAGCCGGCTCCCCCACCACCTCGTCCGGGGGGGGGGGG